>NC_134483.1:159834915-159877415 GCF_040206685.1 Ascaphus truei | reverse complement strand
CCAAAGATCTTGCCTTCTTTCTTCTGGCTGTTGTACCAGGGGATCCCCTGATGAAGTCATCCTTGATGACGAAACGCGTAGGGCGTGGCTGAGACGGAGGAGGCACTTTCCCACTAAACACAGCAGATTGCGGACGCAGTATCGTGAGTGGCGAGACAGACAAGAAGCAGCAGGCAGATCTCCACTACTCTTGATGGTACAACAGCCAGAAGAAAGAAGGCAAGATCTTTGGTTCCCGGAGGGACTTCCTGTTGCGGGGCACACGCCGGGAGGACGTCACTTCCGGTGAAGGAGTCTGTACTACACGTGTGGAGGAGGAAAACTCCATTGCTGATCGAGACGCTGCCAGTGGCTTATGAGGGCCAATCTCATAACTGCTCTTTTTTATTGTTTGATTTGTGAGTGGGCATTTGTCTATTTTTTAATGTTCCATAAAATGATTGTTATACTTTAATGCACTAGGTGTGCGCCTGTTTTTTTCTCTTTTTCTCATTTTCTCTCATATATATATATATATATATATATTGTGACAGAAACCAGGGGATGGTAATAAATTCCGTATATAGGGCTCCCAGGATACTAGACAGTTTCTATCCTGTTTGGCCTAGGAGTGCAGCCTTATAATACATATACTCCATCCCACAGTTTGGCAAGCGCTGGAACTGAGGGATGAGAGATCCAGACCAGAGTTTGTCTGCTGCCTGATTTCTGTCACCTGTCATGCTAATTAGGAATCAGGTATGAAAGACTGATTTCCTGTTTGCTCTGGTCTCTCCACAAGAGCCAGGAGGCTGGAAGGCTGCTGAACTACAGAGGGGAGAAGCCTCTTCCCCAAACAGGTTCAATCTTTCTGTTCATGTGTGTAAGACTGCAAAAGTACCTTGTTTTGTTGTTGGGAGTGGAAAAGCCACTTCCAACCCTGAGTCAGGGATATCTAAGTTAAGTTATCGCTCAGGTGAGCAGCTTTTGTTTTGATCTGTTTTCTGTTGTATGCACTGTGGCAGTCTCAGTGCCTGGGACTGAATAAACCAGGCATAGCCTGTTTAAAGGAACAGTACGTGACGCCTCATCATTTAACCTACCCTAAAAGACCGTGTTCTAAACAGTCCCGGACAAACGACGGAGCCCCGGAGTAAGCCGTTTGTCACATATGGTGGAGAATGCGGGCAGAGCACTAGGGGGTCTGCGGGTTGAAGAACTTTGAAAGAAAAAAAAAAAAAAAAAAAGTTTTTTTCATCCTCTGCAAACAAGATGGAAGACGTGGTGGGTGCGCTGGTACGCAATGTCGCTGCCCAGAAAGACGTGAATGAAACCCAGCAACAGCTGTTAATAGCCCAGCAAGAAACTAATGCAAACCAGCAGCAGACGAATGCAGCCCAGCAACAGCTGCTAATAGCCCAGCAAGAGATTAATGCCAACCAGCAACAGGCGAATGCAAACCAGCAACAGACAAATGAAGCCCTGCAAAACGCGAATGCAAACCAGCAAGAGACAAACCGCTTGCTGAGAGAGGAGCAACAGCGGTTCGCTCAGGGCTTACAGCAGGAACTCGAGATCCTGAGGGGGACTATCAGTAACCTTCCACTGGCAGCGGCAGCCCCAGTTCCGAAAATGACCAGGGCAAGCCACTACCTTCAGAAGATGGGACCCTCGGATGATGTGGAAGCCTATCTTCTCACGTTTGAACGCACGGCACAGAGAGAGGGATGGCCAGAAGCTGAGTGGGCTGGTCTAATCGCACCCTTCCTAAGCGGCGAACCCCAGAAGGCTTACTTTGATCTAGAGCCAGCCGAAGCTAACGTCTATGCAAAATTGAAGTTCGAGATCCTCGCCCGCCTCGGCGTAACCACGGCTGTTCGCGCCCAAAGGTTTCACGCATGGTCCTTCACGATGGATAAAGCCACCCGAAGCCAGATGTATGACCTCATCCACCTCGCCCGGAAGTGGCTACAACCCGAGATCAACTCAGCCAGCCACATCGTGGAACGGTTGGTCATGGACCAGTTCTTGAGGAAACTTCCCTCTGCCTTACGCCGTTGGGTCAGTCGGAGTGACCCCCACAATGCGGATGAGCTTGTGGCCCTCGTAGAAAGGTACAATGCAGCAGAAGAGCACCCGCAACCCACAGTCGTGGAGCAACCCCACTACCCGAGGTTCCAGGACTCTTCCAGAGACGGTAAAAGGGTACCGGGGTTAAGGGGCGCTGAAGAGCGGCGACCCCCTTCACGCAGCACAAGCGACAGTGGTTCGCACACTAAGGGCAATAGCCAACATGGGGAGCCGGGAAAAGGCTCTAAGTGGGACACAGACTATGTACCTAAATGTGTAAATTGTCATGAGAGGGGCCACACAGCAAAAATCTGCCCACTAAATGATGAGCCCATGCAATGCAACAGCGTGGAACCTTATTCGCTGTTGTCCCAATGTATGGGCCCTAGCCCAGAGGACCCCTTGAATAACCATCTGTGGGCATTTGTAAAGGTTAATGGTAAGAGGGTTCGGGCACTTCTTGACTCTGGGAGCATGGTCACACTAGTGTCCGAATACCTCTTGCCCATTAAGAAGAAACAGGGAAACAGTTCACAAAGAGTGGCAATTTGTTGTATACATGGGGATAATCATGAATATTCCACTGTTGATGTTTTTTTTGAAACAGAGTTTGGTTCTTTAGATTTCAAGGTGGGTATTGTACCCAAACTGGCACATGATGTGTTAATAGGGACCGACTTTCCCCATTTTCTAAAAATGTGGTCCCCCGCTCAGAATAGCGCCCAGAGTTCAATAGCGGACCATAACGAAGTATTAGAAGAAACAAATCCTTTCCCTTTTTCAGAAATGGAGGTTGACGAGGGCCCAAATAAGAAGGGGGAAAAGGAGGAGTGCTGTAAAATTCCCTTCCCCATCACTACTTTGGTAGGGAATACCCCAAATCAAGATGTTGAGCAGACACTTACCACCCCAGAACCGGATAAGACCCTCGCTGACCTAGAGGTCAGTCCTGGGAGTTTTAAGAAGGCCCAGTGGGAGGACCCCACATTAGCGGTAGCAAGGGGAAATATACGGGACCAGAATAGTACTCCTGGCCAACCAGATAGGTCACTTGCTTACCCCTACTTCGAGGTAGAGAACGACCTAGTATATCGGGTTGATAAAAGGAAATCAGTTACAACTAAACAATTGTTGGTACCACAGACATTCCGTAACGTAGTATTACACCTCGCACATAGTCATCCATTGGGGGGACACCTAGGGGTGGAAAAGACAAAAGAAAAGGTTCTCCGAAGCTTCTATTGGCCTGGGGTTCTGGCAGAAATTACGAATTATTGTTCCTCATGCCCAGAATGTCAGATCACCGCCCCGTTCAAGGCGTACCGCAGCCCATTGGTACCCCTTCCCATAATAGAGGTACCATTTGACCGGATTGCTATGGATCTAGTAGGACCCCTAATAAAGTCTGCTAGGGGACATCAGCATATATTGGTAATATTAGATTATGCCACCCGATATCCGGAGGCAGTTCCCCTACGTAGCACCTCAGCTAAAAACATAGCAAAAGAGTTAGTAGTTCTGTTTTCCCGGGTCGGGATTCCTAAAGAGATTCTATCTGACCAGGGAACACCATTTATGTCCCAAGTAACGAAAGAGCTATGTAAACTCCTAAAAATCAAGCATCTCAGAACCTCAGTCTATCATCCACAAACAGATGGTTTAGTGGAAAGGTTCAATAAAACCTTAAAGAGCATGTTACGGCGGGCGGTTGATAAAGATGGGAAAAACTGGGATTGTTTGTTACCGTACCTGTTATTTGCCATTAGGGAAGTTCCCCAATCATCCACAGGCTTCTCCCCGTTTGAACTATTGTATGGCCGACACCCAAGGGGCTTACTGGATATAGCCAAAGAGACTTGGGAACACGAGGTTACCCCTTACAGAAGTGTAATAGAGCATGTTGCCCAGATGCAGGACCGCATTGCTGCAGTCCTACCCATAGTGAGGGAACACATGGAGAAAGCTCAAGAAGCACAGAGGAATACATATAATAAGGGTGCTAGGGTCAGAATTTTTTCTCCAGGTGATAGGGTACTAGTTCTGGTTCCCACCGTGGAGAGTAAATTCCTTGCTAAATGGCATGGGCCATATGAGGTCTTGGAAAGAGTGGGAGAAGTAAATTATAAGGTAAGACAGCCAGGTAGGAGGAAACCTGAGCAAATTTACCATATAAACCTACTCAAGCCCTGGAAAGATAGAGAAGTCTTGTTAACCCTAGTACCCCCAGGTCCGTCAGAGAATCAAGAAACTGACCCAGAGGTTAGCATAGCTGAAACCCTGTCTGTTCATCAGAAACGAGAGGTTCAGAATTTAGTGAGAAGAAACAAAGAAATCTTCTCTATACGGCCAGGTAGAACTAGCGTAATTGAACATGACCTAGTCTCTGAACCGGGGGTCCGAGTTAACCTTAAACCGTACCGAATCCCAGAGGCCAAAAGAAAGGCTATAAGTTTAGAGGTTAAAAAAATGCTAAAACTAGGTGTAATTGAGGAATCCCAAAGTGGGTGGAACAGCCCTATAGTCTTAGTCCCAAAGCCAGATGGTACAACAAGGTTTTGTAATGACTACCGGAAACTAAACGCGGTGTCAAAATTTGATACTTATCCTATGCCCAGGGTAGATGAACTTGTAGAGAGACTGGGCAAAGCCCGATATCTCACAACCCTAGACCTAACAAAAGGGTACTGGCAGGTTCCCCTCACAGAAAGGGCAAAAGAAAAGACAGCCTTCTCAACCCCAGACGGCCTCTTTCAGTATAAGGTGTTGCCTTTTGGCTTACATGGAGCTCCCGCCACATTCCAAAGAATGATGGATAAAATTTTAAAACCACATGCTCGGTATGCTGCCGCCTACCTGGATGATGTGGTAATCCATAGTGAAGATTGGCAATCCCACCTTCCAAAGGTCCAAGCTGTGCTTGACGCAGTCCGGTCTGCTGGACTAACTGCTAACCCCGCTAAATGCACTATTGGTCTGGAGGAGGCCAAGTATCTGGGATATTCTATTGGCAGAGGTTTACTCAAACCCCAAACACTCAAAGTGGAGGCGATACAAAATTGGCCAAGGCCAGTTACAAAAAAACAAGTAAGGACCTTTTTGGGGTTAATTGGGTACTATAGAAGGTTTATTCCCAATTTTGCAACTAAGGCAACCCCACTAACTGACCTCACAAAAGCAAGAGGACCGCTAATGGTAAAGTGGTCCCCGGAAACCGAACAGGCCTTTAGAAGCCTGAAAGAAGCTCTCTGTGCCCAACCAGTGTTGGTCACACCTGACTTCTCCAAAGAGTTCGTAGTCCAAACCGACGCATCTGAGGTAGGGCTGGGGGCGGTACTCTCCCAGGAGTCTCAAGGTGAGGAGCACCCCATCCTTTATTTAAGTAGGAAACTAAATCCCCAGGAGAAAAATTACTCCATAGTAGAGAAAGAGTGTCTCGCAATAAAGTGGGCTGTAGAGACGCTCAAATACTATCTGTTGGGGAGAAAATTCCGGTTGGTCACAGATCATGCACCCCTTACCTGGATGTGTCAAAACAGGGAAAAGAATGCTAGAGTGACCAGGTGGTTCCTAAGCCTACAACCCTTTAAATTTTCTGTGGAACACAGGTCAGGGCACAAACATGGCAATGCTGACGGGTTGTCAAGGATGCACTCCCTAATATCCATGGTCGCTCATCCCTCGAGGTCTGAGCTGGGGGGGAGGATATGTGACAGAAACCAGGGGATGGTAATAAATTCCGTATATAGGGCTCCCAGGATACTAGACAGTTTCTATCCTGTTTGGCCTAGGAGTGCAGCCTTATAATACATATACTCCATCCCACAGTTTGGCAAGCGCTGGAACTGAGGGATGAGAGATCCAGACCAGAGTTTGTCTGCTGCCTGATTTCTGTCACCTGTCATGCTAATTAGGAATCAGGTATGAAAGACTGATTTCCTGTTTGCTCTGGTCTCTCCACAAGAGCCAGGAGGCTGGAAGGCTGCTGAACTACAGAGGGGAGAAGCCTCTTCCCCAAACAGGTTCAATCTTTCTGTTCATGTGTGTAAGACTGCAAAAGTACCTTGTTTTGTTGTTGGGAGTGGAAAAGCCACTTCCAACCCTGAGTCAGGGATATCTAAGTTAAGTTATCGCTCAGGTGAGCAGCTTTTGTTTTGATCTGTTTTCTGTTGTATGCACTGTGGCAGTCTCAGTGCCTGGGACTGAATAAACCAGGCATAGCCTGTTTAAAGGAACAGTACGTGACGCCTCATCATTTAACCTACCCTAAAAGACCGTGTTCTAAACAGTCCCGGACAAACGACGGAGCCCCGGAGTAAGCCGTTTGTCACAATATATATATATATATATAATTTGAAATACTCTAAATGACGGTTCATAAAGTCTGATCATGTAATTTACATTTATAAGATGTCATCAGATTGTATTCATGTTAGTTCGGTACAATTATCATTGTTCACAGCTTTGCCAATAGAGATAATTGCGCTATGAGCACTGATTAAAGTGTTTTAGATAATTATTTAATTGATATAATAGGGTATGGTTGCAGGGTACATGCAACTACACACGTGGGTTTCTTGACAAGGCTTATTTATTTAGCCTTAAAAGATATACAGCACACAAAAACAAAAATAGCTTTTCATCAGCAAACAAAAGGAAAAAAGGGCTTTTCATCAGCAAACAAAAGAAAATGGCTTTTTCTTCAGCAAACCAAACAAAACAGTTTCTCTTTAGCAGACAGTCTATAAATAAGGTAGCTACCCTTTTTCTATGCAGGGGACAGACAGTTCACAATTCAACTACTTTGCTAATCAGACCCTGTATCAGTAATCTCTTCAGCAGCTTACTCCTCTCTCCTCAACAGCCAGCTTCCATGTGTCTACAGCCTGGGTTTTAACACACCTTGATTAGGCAGCTGGGTTCCAACTAATTGTCCTGAGGTTCCCAGCTGAAGTTATCCTAGTCAGTCCTGCACTGCAGACTAGACATAGGTTTTCCAGGCATATAGCTGGTGGCTTTTATTTACCCTGTCACAGGTATATAAAGGATTCTTTTACCTAAGCATGCACACTCCTGACGAAGCCGGATGCAGTCTACCTAGACTGGGCGAAACGCGTAGAGTGTTGCTTTTTGGACCTGTGGGCGATCTGTAGTTCTCCAGCCAAGCAGCCGTGACGTCACACGCCCTTACGGACGCAGCGAGAGGAGCTCCGACACCAGACTGCAGGCAAGGGAGACTTGGAGAATCCAGAGGAGGCAGTGAGAGCTGCGGTGACCCTTCGATATTCACATATTATGTGATAAATGCTTATTTTAATCTTGCACATTGTAAGTGCGCACTTTTATATCTTATTTTATAAAGTTTATGTCTATCAGCTTGATCGCGCTATGTAGTGCTTTCTCATCTCTTTCATACACTATCATCGCATTGGTGAACACGCCATTGAGGGAGATCCAAACAGCATCTATACCATACGGGTAGCAGCCCTATCTGCTAACTGCACTCTATTCTTCTATATCCTGTGACTAGGCTGAACATCCGAGCCAAGATTACATCCTAAATTAGATCTCATTGTTAATACATCTGCAGTTACATTGTGTATCTTTCTCTTTGTCCCATACATGCTCCTCCTGGATTGTTTGAGATCTGTCATACTTCTTGGAACCCGCGAAACAGGTCTCACCAGAGGGTTTGAGCGGGGCTATAATTATTCTATTTTATTTTATAGCACTTATTGATATTGCACTTATTATTATTTGCACATTTAATACCATTTCACATTGAAGTTGTTCGCACCTTTTTCACTATTTTTCTCAGACATAAAAGTAACATTAAGGAAGAGGAATCCCTGCTCCGAGGAGCTTACAGTCTAATTGGTAGGTAGGGAGAACGTACAGAGACAGTAGGAGGGAGTTCTGGTAAGTGCGTCTGCAGGGGGCCAAGCTTTATGTATCATGTGTTCAGAATATCCACAGTGCTATTCATATGCTAGTCGGGTACTGAGGGAAAGGGCATTCCAGAGGTGTGGGGCAGTCAGTGAAAAAGGTTTAAGGCGGGAGAGGGCTTTAGAAACAAAGGGGGTAGAAAGAAGACATCTTTGAGACAAACGCAAGAGTCTGGATGGTGCATAACGAGAAATTAGGGCTGAGATGTAAGGAGGGGCAGAAGAGTGTAAAGCTTTAAAAGTGAGGAGAAGAATGGAGTGTGAGATGCGGGATTTGATCGGATGCCAGGAGAGGGATTTCATGAGGGGAGATGCTCAGACAGATCTAGGAAAGAGTAGAGTGATTCTGGCAGCAGCGTTTAGGATAGATTGTAGGGGAGACAGGTGAGAGGCAGGAAGGCCGGACAGCAGGAAGTTACAGTAATCAAGACGGGAGAGAATGAGGGCCTGAGTCAGAGTTTTAGCAGTCGAGCAACAGAGGAAAGGGCGTATCTTTGTTATATTGCGGAGGAAAAAGCGACAGGTTTTAGAAATCTTTTGCATGTGAGGGGCAAATGTGAGAGAGGAGTCGAGTGTGCCACCTAGGCAGCGTGCTTGGGCTAATGGGTGAATGATCGTAGTTCCAACAGTAATGTGGAAGGAGGTAGTAGGGCCAGGTTTGGGAGGAAGTATGAGGAGCTGTGTTTTAGCCATGTTGAGTTTAAGGCGGCGGATGGCCATCCAGGATGATATAGCAGAGAAACATTCAGAAACTTTGGTTTGTACAGCTGGTGTAAGGTCAGGTGTTGAAAAGTATATTTGTGTGTCATCAGCATAGAGGTGATAATTAAACCCAAAAGATGTTATTAGGTCACCTAGAAAGAGTGTATACAGAGAAAAGAGAAGAGGTCCCAGGACAGAGCCCTGGGGTACCCCCACAGAGAGATCAATAGAGGAGGAGATGTTAGCAGAAGAGACACTGAAAGTACGATGGGAGAGGTAGGATGAGATCCAGGATAGAGCTTTGTTCCGAATACCAAGAGTGTGGAGAATGTGAAGGAGAAGAGGGTGGTCCACGGTGTCAAATGCTGCGGAGAGGTCCAGTAATATGAGCAGAGTGTAATGACCTCTGTCTTGGCAGCATGGAGGTCGTCAGTTATTTTAGTGAGGGCTGTTTCCGTGGAGTGAGCAATGCGGAAACCAGATTGTAGAGGGTCTAGGAGATAATAGGTGTTGAGAAAATGGAGCAAGCGGGAGAATACAAAACGTTCAAGGAGTTTAGAGGAAAAAGGCAGGAGGGAGACAGGATGATAGTTAGAAAGACAGGCAGGCTCAAGCTTGCTGTTTTTGAGTAATGGTATGACTGTTGCATGTTTGAAGGAGGATGGAAAGGTTCCAGAGCAGAGGGAGGAGTTAAAAATGTGTGTGAGCATAGGGATTATAGTAGGAGCAAGAGGTTTTAGGAGATGGGAGTAATGGGGTCAAGAGGGCAAGTGGTAGAGGGAGAAGAGGCGATCAACAGCGACACATCCTCCTCTGAGACAGTGGAAAAAGAGTCAAGGAAGGCAGGAGGAGAGTTAGGAAGAGGTGTAGGATGGGAGGAAGAAACAGGGGATGTTCTGCCGTATGGATTCCACCTTTTCCTTAAAATAGTCAGCAAAGTCCTGAGCGGAGATGGAGGAAGGAGAGGCAGCTGAGGGTGGTTTGAGTAGAGTATCAAAGAGAGAGAACAGTCGGCGTGGGTTAGACTTGTGCATGTTGATTAGTGCAGAAAAGTAGGCTTGTTTAGCTTGCGAGAGGGCAGAGTTGAAACAGGATAGCATAAATTTGTTGTGAAGGAAGTCTGCGAGAGTATGAGATTTCCTCCAGAGGCGTTCAGAGGAACGAGTGGAGGAACGCAGCATGCGCGTGTGGGAATTTAACCAGGGTCTAGGGTTAGAAGGGCGAGTGCGGCAGAGAGAAAGCGGGGCATGTAGATCAAGAGAGGAGGACAAGTCAGAGTTGTAGTTCCTGACCAGGTTGTCAGGGTCAGTAGCAGAGCTGAGAGAGGAGAGAGAGGAGCGTAAGTGGACTCAAAGTCAGGTAAGTGAATAGAGCGCAGGTTTCTGCAGAACCGGGGGGTAGATGGAGGTGGAGAAGGGGAGAAGCGAGATAGAGAGAATGAGATGAGGTGATGGTCAGAGAGAGGAAAAGGGGAAATGGAGAAATCGGAGAGAGAGAAGTTTCTAGTGAAAACCAGGTCTAAGTAGTGGCCAGCCTTGTGGGTTCTGGCTGCAGTCCACTGTTGAAGGCCAAAAGAAGAGGTTAGAGAAAGAAAGCGGGAAGCCCAAGGGAGAGAGGGGTCATCAATGTGGCAATTGAAGTCCCAAAGGAGAAGAACAGGGGAGTCTGAGGAGAGAAAGAAAGAGAGCCAGGATTCAAAGTGAGAGAGAAAGGCAAAATGGGGATGAGTTGAGGTTGGTGGGCGATAGATGACCGCCACATGGACAGGGAGAGGAGAGAAAATCTGGACAGCGTGAGCCTCAAAGGAGGGAAAAGCAAGACATGGAGAAATAGGAAGGGTTCGGTAGCGGCAGAGAGAGGAGAGCAGGAGCCCCACGCCTCCACCCCTGCCATCAGTGCACGGAGGGTGGGAGAAGGAAATGCCACCATAGGAGAGGGCAGCTTCCAGAGCAGAGTCAGACTGAGTGAGCCAGGTCTCAGTTATAGCAAATAGGAGCAGAGAGTGAGAGAGAAAAAAGTCATGTACAGAGAGGAACTTGTTAGAGAGGGAGCGAGCATTCCAAAGGGCACAGGAGAAAGGGAGAGAGGAGGGAGGGTGGCAGGGGATGGGTATGAGGTTGGAGGAGTTAACACCAATAGGGAGTACAGTTTGCAATTGGCAGACGAGGACAAGCGCATGTAGGAATAAGGCAGGGACCAGGATTGGGAGAGATATCTCCAGAAGCAAGGAGGAGAAGCATGGATAGAAAGAGGATGTGTGAGGATGATTTGTAGGGGTGTTTTTTTAGTGCAGGGGATATAGTTGTGTGGTGTCAGAGGACGCAGGTAAGAAAGGAGTTCATGTGAACAGAGAAGTGGTGAAGGAAGGAGAGATGGAGATATATGAATAGAGTTTGAGACATACTGAGGCTGGTAAAAAGAAGTACATAATTTGAGAAGAAGTGAAGTCACAGCAAATATAAATGGTAAAGGCAGCATCACAGCAGTAATGATGCAGTCTGGTATTGATGATATCCTCCTTTCCAGCGTAGTTCAAATGCAGGAATCAGGGCCAGATGGAGGTGTCCACTTCCTCACTTCTTTTGAACTTCCTTTTGAACTTCCTTTTGAGCTTGAGTTGTTCAGTAGTCCTGCCACCTATAATGGGCCACTTTGAATATGGGCTGCAACAGTTACAGGGGATTGCTAGTAGTATTCTGAGTCCTATGCAACTGTTCGGTTATGCATCATTTCTCCAGCAAATATGAATACTTTGCTTAACACTTAATAGGCATAACTCGTGCAAGCATTCATCACACGGGTCAACTGCATCCACAGTCAGAACCTGACTTTTAGTCATCATTAAGTGCTGAAATCTCATTAAAAAATCCAAAATCAGCATGGAGGTCGTACAGACACTTTGGGCTGATGAGAGGGCTGTGTCAACCATAGCAAGGAAGTATTAATGTTTGCAAACTTTCTATCTATTGATTATAGGTTCATGTTCTTTTTCGTACTGAAACATCTTCTGTTTCCTACATGCCTGAACTCCTTTGGCAATCTTATTGGCTGTTGCTTGTGCAGATTCACATCCTGATTTGCGGTAATCCTGTATCTATTGAATGAATTTCTGAACACGACAGAGTGTAACGTTCAGCTGAATGTCTGTTTCCTGCTACAGTTTGCTTATTGCTGATGCAGTACTTTTACAAGGGTGTCCTACCAAATGATAACCGATAAAGCAAGCTCTTAACACACAATGTCCCGCGATAAAGATGCTGCTTTCCTTTGAGTCGTGGGATCCTTTGCAGCCTCTAAAATTTCATTCAGAGCATTGGCAATGTTACTAAGTTCAGAGCGAATCCATCTTGTATCTGACGAGGGTTTTACATTTACAGGGTCATAACATAACATGGTTTGTGCTCATTTTCCAATGTTGAGAAGATTCAGAAACAGTGGCTGTATTCTTTGTAAAGTACCAAAGAAAAGAGAAGCCCAAGAGTGCGAAGAAGCGGCATCAACCTCAAGTAAATTCCAGTTATAGCAACCACAAAGTATTAAGAAACCTTGTGTGCATGATAGAAATTTCCTCTTTTGTGCACCACTTTCACCACGCGTGTTTGATCGATTATAATAGCTCTGGCCATGACTTTCAGCCAGGTCATAGCGTCTTTATTCCTTAAAGCTGCAGTTCAGGCTTTTAAAAAAAAAAAAATTATAGTTTTTTTTTTACTTCAATAGTTTCATGTGGGCAATCTCTACTTACCTAAAGAACTGCATAGCTGCTGGTCAATTCGTTCTCTGTCTATTGATCGGCAAAGTTTGGCGACATCTTTAAATATGGGGAATGTATTTCCTCAATGTCTGTCACTCAGTGGAAGCTCATGAAGAATACTTTTGTATTCGAAACGCGTCGCGAAGGGTGTTGCTGGCTTGTTACCCTATACAGCCAGTCTTCACACAAGTGCTTTTTTCTACAATCACGATCCAAAACTGAAAACGGGCAGGCATCTTCGGGACTACTACTGGGGGCTTCATCCACCGCGTATGCGCGTCACGCAGGCCATCACGCTGACAACCGTGTGGAGCTGAAGACGCAGCATAGCCAAAAACACAGTCCCAGCGCGCGGGGCTTGTTTGCAGAGACGGAATTCACCCCCTTTCATCCCAATTGTTGCCTCACCATAGAAGTCACGATCGTGATCAGGATCAATAAAGTTTTAATCCATGTAAGTGTATATTACTAATTTTATTGTTTATAATACACTGTATATCTCAATCTTGGTGCGCTTTTGTATTTTTTCTTACTACAGAACTGATTTATTAAAAAAAACACATGCAGGATATTGCCTGAACTGCAGCTTTAAAGCTAATCCTCACAATATTTTTCACAGGTTGTTTTATAAACTGACAAAAAAGCCTAAACACTCTTCTTCAATCCTACCATGCTGTGGCTTATATCACTAGTGTGGTCTGCACAACTAAAATAATACTAGACAGATTTGATACGTCTTAGTATTGCATCCTTAACAATTCTAGCCAGTCTACATGCAGCCCACTATGGGACTTCTGTTGCCCTACAACACTGTAAGTCCCATTAAAAAGTGGGCAGTGTTAGGAGTAGACTATGCTGGGTCTGTTACATTGTTCAGTATGTATGTTCAATAAAGTTTGGGATTAGTCTGCTATTGTAAGGGGGTCTATCACAGTATGTAGGCCAGCTTACTAGCTACTCCCCAGGGATGGAGGGGTTTTACTCCTCTATAGAATAGAGTAAGGGTTAGTGGGTGTAGGAGTTCTGGGATATTCTTCAGAGTGTGCGGACACCGAAAAGAGCCTCTCCCCAGAGGGAGCAGGTTGAGGCCTTGCCCCATGAGGGGTACGGTATCTACAAAGAGAGAGATAATCAAGGCCTAATGTCTGGGTACTGCATCAGGGACTGTGACATGTATATATCAACATGCATGTACCAATAAACCCAGTAATACCCTATGTAGAGTTATGATTGACTTGTTCACAAGAAGAAGTGTCCCTGAGGTTCATCCTGAAAGCCTCAGGATCCTCTTGGACTGGAGACGCTGTCACCTAAAGAGCGACCGTGAGTCTGTCCTGATGTCCTCCCCAGAACATCGCGGAGATCTCCTACCTCCTGTTTAACACTCAGGTATGAACCAGCAGCCACAGCATACACAGTAGCGATGCTATCTTCCATAGGATGGGGAATAGGGGCTACATTTGGAGGCACTGCTGAGATAGACATCAAGACAGGCTTCTGCAGCAAGATGGACATTTGTTTGTTATTTATGTGTGCTGTTAGGACCTAGGGAGTGCCAGGGACTGGGGCCTATGCTTTGCAGCCTGCACTACTCTCTCTATCAGTGTAGATGGCAGGTATCTGAGAAGGGGCGATCGAGTCCCTCTGCTTGAGGAGCTGCACTATACTAGGCAGTCCCCTTAGTGTGGGGCTGCCGCAAAGTGATATACATACAGAAGCAAGGTGGGGACAGCTTCTCGAGGTGTCACCATGGAGGTTGTTGCCTAACCATTGCTACAAGAAGAAAGCTGGGGACAGGTCTCTGAGGCGAAACCAGGGAGCTTGTTGCCCTTCCAACTTTATCCATAGGTATGTCAAAGCAGGCATCTGAGGAGGGGCGCCCACTCCACGGGTGCCAGAACCTCTGCTGGAGGAGCTGCCCTTCTACCCAAAGGGGGCCCCACAAAGGGAGCTGGAAAGACTGTACTTTTCTATCAAAATTGTGGTTTTCGCCAAAACGGGAGACCGCATGACAACTGTGCAAAAGTTGCAAGACTTTTTCTGTAAAACCTCTGGTTTTGGTGCGGAGCCTGACCGAGCCCTTCTGGCAAAGTTATCCGTGATTGGCGCGAGTGCCAAGTCCCTCCCTGAGCTGCTAGTGGACTGTTTCAAAACCGGAGGGAGGATCTAAGGGCGTATCCCTCTGCTGCCAAGCTGTGGGAGTGGAGATCCGGCCACACATGCATGTGGTAGCCCTACTGTCCGGTTGCACGTATATTCACTCAGTCTACCAAAACTTTGACTTTGGAGGAAGAAAAGGGCATTTGCTTTGTTCTCCCTGGAGGGTTACTGCTACTACCCCATGATGGCTTCCCAGTGCTCAGTGCTCCGAATGTGCTACGCAGTACCTCCGTTTCCAGGGACCTGGAACGGAGATGTCTACCCATCTACCAACCAACCGAGGATTACCCGAGATCGCTGGATTCCTCCAGATACTGCTGGAGGTGGTGGGACAGACATACGAAGCCCCTAGGCTTGGACCATGCTCCAGCACCTGGTGAGTCCCGTCCTCAAATGTGGGATTCGCCGATCACTATGCACTGACTCTGGAGCGCGTCGCAGAGCATGCTGAAGACCGAGGCTAGCAGTTCCTCCAGCCCTGCGGGAGAAGTTTCTACAGTGGAAATACCTGTGCCCACCCCAGCTGGGGTGCGGCTGCGTGAGTCCCCTTCAACTGTCTTACCTTTCTCAGCTCCTGTCCATACCTTGGACGAGGCATGCCGTTGCCTGGAAAGATCAGGCCAAGCGAGGCCTGCCATGGCCTTGCCGTTCTACTCACCAGTGGAGAAACCATCTATCGCTAGACTGATGCGGTACCGGGCAGACATCAAGGGTGCCTCCGTCGAGGAGGAGTCCGATGTGACCTCCAACGATCCTGAAGCTATGACCTATCGTCCTTCGCAAGCCCTGTCTCCTATATAAATGTACCGATGCATGATGCTGATCTTCACCAGACCGATGTTCCTGGAGGGATGTCCCAGCTCCGTCTTCAGTGCTGGGCCATTTGTGAGGCCCGAGATTGAGCCATGGCCTACATGGCCCATACCTACGGACGGGGTGCTTCAAGATGCGGAACCTTCAATGGAGATGTCCGTCGATGCTGCTGACTTGCTGTTTTCTATGTCTGCCTCTGCTTCCATGGTGTTGAGTACCCCTCTGTGGATCTATTCTTGCAGAGCTGCCAAGTACGTAAGCAGGGGGTGGAGCAGAGACATCGCTCTTTGGAAACACAGGCCCGGGAGGACATTGCCCAATCCTCAGGAGCTGTTGCTTGTAGTCTGGGGCGTGGCCAGAAGTTGGCCTTACTACCGACAGCCTGCCTGGCTGCCACTCCCGCGGGGGCACAAAGCCCTAATTCTTCGGAGAACTTGAACTTGGCTTATTTGGTTCTGCCCCTCGGTCCCAGGCAGTAGTGTCACCTTCCCTTAATCATTCCCCTAGTCAAGAATGTAAGCCCAGGGGAGCGAGTGGTGATCCCGGTGACTATAGTGACAAGCCCTGGTCATCTAGACCCGTTACACCCGTTCTGACTGTAGCCATTCCCGCAGTGAAGACTGTAACCTGTGTGATCGATAAGGTGACTGAAGGGGCAGAAGATTTGCCATGTTGGGATCCGTAATTTAGGGGTTATGTGCCCCATTTAAAACGAACAAGGTTCGTGTTGGAGCAGGGATCTCATACCGACCATTGGTGGGAGGATGGTTATTTATCTGCGGAGCAACAAGCAGAGGTAATGCGCGAGCACTGTGCTAAAATTAAGGAGGGTCTTTTCTCCGGACCTGAGGAAGAGGACTCAACTAGTGAGCCTCTGTGGGTAGGACCCGTATACTACCAGGTCAGGCCTAAGGGCACAGTTAGACCAAAAGTAGTCGCGCCGATAAGGTGCTGGTCCAAAGATTTAGGTTGGAAGGATACGCCTACCCTTACCTTCCAGAGGATCTAATGCACCAAGAAGAAATGTGTAGATAAGAGTGGGTGGGTGCAGCTATTATGGATCATGTAATGCAACACATGGGTAGTGCCCGTCAAAGGGAGGATAGATTTGCTTTCCTAAGCAAAACATGGCACGTAGGCCAGAATATACACCTTGATAGGGTATGTTACTGAGGATGGCCGCAAGCATTGCTATTCTGTGACGTTATATGACAGTGAGGGGAATATGGTGCGCAAACCTAACCCTGCTCATTTATTATTGACAATCCAATTGTACTGTGTGACATGTTAACATTGCTTATTGCATTTTTAGTTAAATATACTTTAGGGTGGATGTTACGCCCTCCAGCGGGGTCGGGAGGGCATTTCAAAACCAAAGGGAGAGTGTAGCCCAGTCCCCTGGGACCACTGATTTCCTGGCCCTATAACACTGTAAGTGCCATTAAAAAGTGGGTAGTGTTAGGAGTAGACTATGCTGGCTCTGTTACATTGTTCAGTGTGTATGTTCAATAAAGTTAAGGATTAGTCTGCTATTATAAGTGGGGTCTATGACAGTATGTAGGCCGGCTTACTAGCCACTCCCCAGGGATGGAGGGGTTTTACTCCTCTATAGAATAGAGTAAGGGTTAGTGGGTGTAGGAGTTTTGGGATATACTTTAGAGTGTGCGGACAACGAAGAGAGCCTCTCCCCAGAGGGAGCAGGTTGAGGCCTTGCCCCATGAGGGGTAAGGTATCTACAAAGAGAGAGATAATCAAGGCCTAATGTCTGGGTACTGCATCAGGGACTGTGACCTGTATATATCAACATGCATGTACCAATAAACCCAGTTAAACCCTATCTGGAGTTATGATTGACTTGTCCACAAGAAGAAGTGTCCCTGAGGTACATCCTGAAAGCCTCAGGATCCTCTTGGACTGGAGGCGCTGTCACCTAAAGAACCACCGTTTGCCTGTCCTGATGTCCTCCCCACAACATCGCAGAGATCTTCTACCTCCTGTTTACCACTCAGGTATGAACCAGCATCAACAGCATACACCAGTAGCAACGCTATCTTCCATAGGATGGGGGAATAGGAGCTACATATGAGTTTATCCTATATATATTTTTCCCGAAGTAGGGATTGGAGGCTTCTTTTTCCCCATATATATAGCGTATATGTTTTTTGTGTCTGGCTACTCATTTCACTTTTGTTCTTTTCTGAGATGGATCAGTGGCAGGTCTTGATTTTGGGGGCACTTGTATCTGGGATGTCATCTGATGTACTGGGGGTTGCATCTTTTTGGATGGATACAAACGTATCTAATGAATTTCATTTTTGTTTCTGATCTTTCGCTCCTTTCTTCATTTTCTTTTATCTGCTCCTGATGCATACTATATTTCTGTAACCCTCCATGCACGGCTGTAAGGGAGTTTACAACATGTGAGTGCTGGGGCTACTCAGGGTGCATACCTTCGTCCAGGGTGAAAGTCTACGCAGGCTGGGCATACTTGTTGATGGGACAGATGGGCACCAGGAGTTTTGTAGTTTATAACAAGAAGTCTTTACTTAGGAAAGCATTACGGTTACAGCTTCTTCCTCACCTACCTATGAGCTGCGGTGAGGAGGCATAGTAAGGTTGTATGAATAGCTTGCACATCGATATAGAACAACTGAGAAGCTTGCTCTTACTATCTCTCATCAGTCCTCTCTTTCCAGTGTCCCAGCTGAGGGTCCCCTGTCTTTCTTTGGGCTCAGGCCTAATGCACCAGGGCAACTTGGGATGATATTTCTAGCTAGCCATGGGCTCCAACACCGTGGCCTGCTGATCAGTGCACAGTATCATTGCTACTACTATTGCCAGGGCAGCAACCCCTGAAGGGACTAGCATCTGGTTAGCCATGTGGCTGTATACAAGGCAGCCGTCCTGGGATGTCATATCCTCCTTCAGCTCTTCTCGTTGGGCCTTGCTCACTATAGTTGCTTCCCCTTCTACCTTAGCTCCCTACTCCAAGGGCATCGCTGTGGGGACAATTTATATACCTACCAAAGGGCCTCGTTCTCCATACTGTGGTAGCTCCCTTACCAAAGTGTACCTCTACATATAGACACTCTCCTAGTACTGGGGTAGCTCCCTTATCAAAGGACCTCGTTACATTGGGACACTTTCCCAGTAATTGAAAATAATAATTGGGACTCTGGTCTAACTCTGATTACTCACTGTTTAGGTCATTAGCTGGACCTCTACTCTCAGCATCTCCCTGTCTCTTACACTCCTCCTGAAAGCCTCCTGCTCTTCTCTTTTATGTCACCCCTCTCACGCCCCTATCTCTTGGTAATCAAAGGGGAAGGGCCAAGCTCCTGCCTGGTAATTGGTAGGTGACCATCACAAGGGTGACTGTCAAGGGTGCTCACCCTTTAACTCTCTGTAGTAACACCAATAGGGTGTGTGTGTGTGGGAAGGGGGGGGGTACATTTCATGAATATGTAACTCTAGAGATGTAATTTCCTACAAGTTCAAAATTCTACAAGACGTGAAATAACATTGTTTTTTTTTATAGTGCTAAACATGTTAATTGCCATAGGCAAAGGCTGCAGGTGGGTAACATGGAATGTTTTGAGCAATGCAGAATCATTTCCACTTCTAGGTGATAACTAATATTTTTTTCTTTTCTTATATGGCTCTGACTGTGTACAATATTTTTTTTGTAGATTAGTTAGGAATATAATGGATTTGTATTGCTCATGTAATTATGTTTCTATTGCTTTCCCTTTATGTTGAATAGTCTTTATTGCAAAATGCTAAAAAAAATTGCAAGAGGAATATGCAGTAAAATAAATAGGAATAATGAGAAATATAAAACTATACTGTTATATATATATTATAGACAAAGCACTTTAGCGAAACGTACGTCGGCAAATGACGTAATGACGTCAGAGGGGGAACAGCAGTGTTCGTGATCGGAGCACACCCGCCTCTCAAACATTTGTTTCCAATTGAGCAGTGCTCTTTTCAGAGCGTGACTATTTTTATTATATGTGTAGTATCTGGGGGCTTCATTAGGAAGATTTGACTATGATTATTGTGACTCACTATCCTGATGAGTGATTCAGCTATCCAGTAATATCTACCCATTGGCAGAGGGTTCTGTAATCAAACTGCAATCGGCAGTTTAAGCCATTCGAGACTGACAATTTTGTCTGTGTCCTTGCAGTGCTGTGAGTTCAATTGTGGCTTTTACAAGCCCTTTTCGTTATCCAATGTTAATTATCTTTGGTCAGGTAGTGATTCTGGGTTAACCATATCCAGGTTAACCCTCAATAAAGACCATTTACCTCTATGTGTAATAGCATGAACGCAGAATGTGGCGTTTATTTCGTCTCTCCGATATACATTGATAGTAATCTTTTGGCATTTTATTGTCCCAATATGGTCGAATAGTGATACTTGGTTAACCATTATCAGGCTATCCCTCTATCCAGGCCAACTCCGTGTATTTGCTGCATTAGGGCTATAAAGCCTGAAAACACATGGAGTATGGCAGTAAAGGTATTTATTCATTGGTGCTGTAAATGCCCCTGTATGGTCTAATAGTGACATTGGATTAACCATTACTAGGCTATCCCTCTGTCCAGACCTGTACCCTGCAGTAGCTACTATAACTGGAGTGTCTAATAAACACAGAGAATAACAACCGGCATTATTAAAGCTTAGGGTGATCTGATCTCTACAAGTTTGACACTAATACCACCCATGTGGAACCATACTGGCCTCTTAGACCAGGTGATCCTCCAACAAATCAGGGGAGCTCGTCTCGTAGTTATGAAATAAAGAAACACTACATAGTGTAATACTGTTGTGAATAAATTTGTGCAAACAAAGCTCAAAAATTACTACTCACAATAAAGCAGTCAAATTCAGGCAGTCATCCAACTTAAGGGGTGGATGTTCCCTGTGTATACAGCAGCCACCAGCCCCCAACCTCCAAGGAGAAAAAAAGAAGAAAAGAGACCATATAGTGCAGATGGTATTTAGTATTAAAAGGGATTAAAAAAATGCAGGCTTACACTTCATATGATCGAGGTAGGCAGTATGAGGTCCACCCCTGTCATCAGATCCGGAAGATCGCTTAACAAACGGAAGTGACGCAAAGGGAGTGCCTGGCGTGGACGCGAGAGTATTGCGGTGGAGCAGAGGATAGTGAGGAACTCAAAAGGATCGCGACCAGATGAGCACCCACTACCTATAATATCATACGGCCTACCTCGATCATATGAAGTGTAAGCCTGCATTTTTTGAATTACACTATTCACAACGATATTTTGACTGCTTTATTGTGAGTAGTCATTTTTGAGCTTTGTTTGCACAAATTTATTCACAACAATATTACACTATGTAGTGTTTCTTTATTTCATGACTACAAGACGAGCTCCCCTGATTTGTTGGAGGATCACCTGGTGCAAGACGAGTGGAACAGTCTGTTTCAAGGGTTGCAGTTTGTTTCTAAGTTTCTTAATTTTTTCTTTAGATCACTTGATTGTTATTATTATCACATTGCTTTATTATTTACACATATGTGGTTGAATTGTATATTGTCACATTTAGGGTGTGTTAGAGCGCTATTGTTAGCTTTTTTCTCTTAGACCAGGTGTCAGTATGTCTGTGCAGTCATTTAAGGATACTTGGTAAACCAGATTTAGGTTACCCATGTGTCCAGGCTGGATGCTAGAGCAGATAACCACTAACATCCCTAAATGTATGGGCTATAGCTGTTATTAAGGACAATTGTGATACTCTACCATGCACTTACCCAATATTGCGATTCCACAGCCGGTTCATCTATGGTGACTGCATGAACTATAGCTAAACTTGACCAATTCAGTAATCACGAGATTCATGTGTTTACCATCTCCTCCATGACCGAGGAGACGAGCGCAGAACCATTCTGCAGCACTTATTGTTACACCACACGGTAGCAATTTCAGTATCCAATAGATTAGGCGATCACGAGGAGCTTATACATTGGATACTGCAGGACTATATCTACACTCGCTAGTTCTACTAGCCGCATTTACTCCACCAACCATTCCTGTACCTTCAGGTGTGTGTTTGTTAGATTTGAATGAGATTCCAAACACTCTCTCTGACGACTTTTATGTTCTTTATTCGCTTTTTCGTCCAGGCATTTATTTGAGTCCATTACTCACAACAAATTGAGACTCACACGTTTTTTGCGTCCAACCTTTGTTTTATCAATTTAAGCATAGCTCACCAATAAATTGTTTCCAATAAATTGTTTTTAATATTGACATCATATCTTTGAGCATAGCCAAGTCCCTCCTACCCCCTTCATTCATCTCAACCCCTAATGGCTGTTCTGTGACGTTCACTTTGATAGAGTGCTCTCACTATTGGGGTTCCTTCTCTTTCTAGTGTATGTGTGTGTGTATATATATATATATATATATATATATATATATATATATATCAAATGGGCATTGGAGACTCTAAAATATTATTTGTTAGGGAGAAAATTTACCCTAATTTTAACCATGCACCGTTAAAATACATGCACCAAAATAAGGAAAAGAATGCTCGTGTAACCCGCTGGTTCTTGAGTCTCCAGGGGTTCCAGTTCACAGTTGAACACAGGCCAGGCTCCAAGCATGGAAATGCTGATGCATTGTCCCGGGTACTGCTGCGGCCGAGTTTATTCGAGCATTTGCCCGTTCTCGGCCGCAGCAGTAACCTGGCGCGCGCCGGAGGGTGCCGGGCGCGCGCCGAAGCAGCGGAGGAGCTCCCTAAGATCGGGGCTTTCTTCCTCCCGCTGCCAGGTCCGCCGGGTCCCCCGGAACCCCCTGCCGCCATCCCCCACATCGCGGGACACCAGGGCTCCCTCGGGGAGCCCTGGACGCACGTGCAGGGGGCGCAGGCACCCGATGACGCGTGACCGCGCATCGGTGACGCGCGGCACGCCGAGGGGATGCCACTAGCAAGCCGGGAAATCTCCCGGCTTGCGGAACTGGCCGCACTGCAATAAAACGTGTCGCCAGTGTATACACCTCCCTGTTTTCAAGTGCTCACCCGATAACGATCGAGCAAAGGGGGGGGGTATGTGATGTACTGAAGCAGAAAGTGTTTGAGGGGAGGTACATAGGACCCAGCACCTTCGAGGGTGTGTTCCCTTCCCTCTCACCTGAGCCCTAATTAACGAGCTGCAAGGTAAAAGGCAGCACAGCTCCTGCTGTGCTGATCTGAAGGCGCATACACAGACAGCCCTGTGAGAGACTGCAAAGGGAAAGCTGCAGGTACAGTGTGTAAAGTGGGGAAAGAGCTTAGTTCTCCCACTGGTAGTTAGGGACCAAGCTGCATTAGTCAGAACTCCTGAAAAGAGTTAAGTCTTTTGTTTCTGTTTTATGTTATGAGTTAATCTTGTTCCTGCTTTGTACCTTGTAAATAAACCCTCCTGTGCACAAACGCTAAGTTTTCCTGCCTTTGATCTGGACATAAGATCCTACGCTGGGACTGAGACGTCACAATTGGTGGAGTTTAATGCGGGCAGTCCACAAGGCACTGAAAGTGGAAAATTGAGGCATTTATGACCACGCTCCAGCACAGACAAACAGAAAATGCTGGTATCCTAATGCAGGGTTTGCAGCAATTGGCAAAGACCCAAGAGGATACTGCATCATTGGTACAGCAGATGTCAAAATCCCATAATGAGAATTTACAACAGATGACAAAGTCACAAACTGAAAGTACTGCGTTGTTAGTACAGCAAATGGCGCTGTCCCTACATAAGATGCTAAAAGAAGAGCAACAGGAGGCGCACCTTCGCCTACACCAGGAACTCTGAGTGTTGGGAGAGAGTATTACCGCCCAGACTAGCTGGGCCCCACAGGTCACTCGCCAGGTAAAATCGCACCTGTAATTTTCGAGTGCACCGCAGTACGTGAAGGGTGGCCAGCTGAGCAGTGGGCTGGAATAATTGCTCCATTCCTGGTGGGTGGCTCGCAAAAAGCCTATTATGACTTGGAACCAGAGCAAGCGAAAAACTATGAAACCCTAAAGGCCGAGATTATGGCATGGCTAGGGGTCACTTTCGCAGTTCGGGCCCAGCGGTTCCATTCCCGGCATTACGATCCAGAAAAGGCTCCACGCTCCCAACGCCACGACCTCATTCAATCAGCGCAGAAATGGCTCCAGCCTGACGAATGTACAGCCGCCGCCGTCGTCGAAAGGGTCATCATAGACCGGTTCCTGCGGGGTTTTCCTCTCACCATCCAGAAGTGGGTCAGCCAGAATGAACCCCAAAATGCAGAGCAGTTGGTCGCTTTAGTGGAACGTCACTTTGCTGCTGAGGAGATGTCCCGGTGTTCAAGTTCCGATGAGTTGTCTCCGCACGTCAGGTAAGACTGTTCATCAGCCTAAGAGGCCACAAAGACTCATAGACTCACATAAAAGAGTTGGAAGTCCCACGGCCCATAGAAGGGATTCTAGTCCCATTCTCTCCAATAGACTGGAGGAAAAACCCTGACCCAGTTTTGGGAAGTACATTGAATGCTACAAATGCCATGAACTTGGTCATGTGGCAGCAGTTTGCCCTATGAACTGTGACTGCAATGTGACATTTCTGTGGGGTATTTTTCGTGCGGGGTTCCTGCTGTTAAGCAGACTGTTATATAGAAGGGTAATTTAGAGAGGAATAGGATGTGTGAAGTCAAAGTAGATGGGGTACCTGTAAGTGCAATGCTTGATACTGGCAGTACAGTTACATTGGTCGCTGCACATCTAGTTAAGTCTGGGTTTCTACCAGGGATCTCCTTTCCAGCTGCACGAGTGTAAATAGAAAACCCCATCGGCCCAGTACATCATCAGGTCGGGGTAGTGCCGAATGTGATTTACGAGGTACTATTGGGCCAGGATTTCCCGTGGTTTTGGGAACTGTGGGAAAGAAAGTCTGATTGTGTTCAGGATGTACCCTTGGTGTCTGAGGTTCTCGATCCAGTAGACCCTGGTTCTCTGTTAGAGTTATGGCAGGTGAAAGACCTGCGGTTTAGGACCACAAAGAACTAGATTTTCAGGACTTACAGGTTGCTCCCGTAAAGTTTGCCTCTGCCCAACTAGACGATTTGACGCTAGTCAATGCCAAAGCCACAGTAGTGAGCATAAATGGGGTACCAGTTAACCCCGAGGTTACGCCATCACCACCCTACTTTGTCTACAACAATGACTTATTGTATAGGGTGGAAAGAGAAGACCCTGATAGGTTAGAGCAACTACTGGTACCAAAATCCTTTAGAAGTCAGGTGTTGGACCTGGCCCATAGCCATATCCTGGGGGGACACCTAGGGGTAAAGAAAATCACTGATAGAATAAAGGCGCGATTTTACTGGCCAGGTCTACACAAAGAGGTAGAAGGGAGGTACATAGGACCCAGCACCTTCCAGGGTGTGTACCCTTCCCTCTCACCTGAGCCCTAATTAACGAGCTGCAAGGTAAAAGGCAACACAGACAGTTTCCTGTGCTGCTGCTGTGCTCATCTGAAGGCGCATACACAGACAGCCCTGTGAGAGACTGCAAAGGGAAAGTTGCAGGTACAGTGTGTAAAGTGGGGAAAGAGCTTAGTTCTCCCACTGGTAGTTAGGGACTAAGATGTATTAGTCAGAACTCCTGAAAAGAGTTAGGTCTTTTGTTTCTGTTTTATGTTATGAGTTAATCCTGTTCCTGCTGTGTACCTTGTAAATAAACCCTCATGTGCACAAACGCTAAGTTTTCCTGACCTTGATCTGGACATTGCAATGAACAAAAAAATAGGAGCACACAAAAAATTTTGGTAGTGTCAAAAGACTTCCAAGTGTATTAATACTGTACATCAGAGCAAGTAACAAGGTAACGTTTCTGGACAAAGAGTCCCTTCCTCAGACCAAACAACCGGGTAGCCCAACCCCTTGATAAAGTCTTTTTAGACGAAACGCGTAGGGCTACGGTAGTCTTGTCCCTTGGATTTTATTCACTTGCTGGACTATATGCCTTATTCAAGGCAATTGGAACTTTGCCACCGCTATTAGCGGCATCTGTGGCTGATTTCACCCACGGAGAATCTTCTGTTTACTTAGAAGTGAAAGCGGAGCGTCATCACGCAGACATCGCGAGATTTCCAGCCGAGGAGGAGGAGATCCACATGTACTGACGTCGAAGCAGACGGCGTCCTTTGGAGTAAATCGTGCGGCTAACAGTTCCTGTATTATAGATCCAGACAAGGATTTTTATCCTGACATGCACATTTTACTCTGTGATTTTGTAAGTACAGTAGGATCTGTGCTTACGTTGTGTGTCAATAATACATACATACATACTTCAGCATATTTGGCTATCTTCTCATTTATAGATCCCACTCAATCCAGGATTCTAAAGATTGGATTTTCGTAATTTTATTGTTATTGTTTAGTAATTTAAGCATTGGGGCTAGTAGTTTGCGCCTTTTGTTTTTTCCTTACCTATATATATATATCACCCTCTCTCTAACTCTGAAGTACTATTTAACAGTCCATTACAAGACAATGTAGCTGTACCAAAGCATTTAGTAAAATGGGATTTATTTATCTAACAAGAACATATATCAAAAAACACCCCTCACAAAAAAATCTCAAAGATGCAAAATATGTAAAAATATAAATGAAAAAAAAGTTAATTTTCAAAACTACCACCAGGTGTCTCTCTGATATCAGCCTGGGACCCTAACAGCTAAGATATATATCATGAATGTTAGATTACCCACATGTACCTTACCTGATTGCTAGCTGTTACAAAGGTACATACTCTTCTCCTCTGGCCATTCAAGTCTCTTATCAGTCAGTACTTCCAGCGTCATATATACTGGGAATACACATGTACCTTTAGTATACCTGATATATGAGACTTTGTTTTGCCCTGGTCACTTACCCACCTCATATTTTAACGCACTTCTCTTTACCCACCCTACACCCCCTGATGTTCCTTTCCCTTGTATATATATATATATATATAATAAACCTTTTTTGTTTTGCGTTGCGTAGCTCAGGGCTATTGGCCCGGGACATATTGTGTGGTCCCTCCTACCCTCTCTCCTGAGTGCAGCCCTGGGTTTCTTGCTCCACTGGGGGCCTAAACCCCCCTTTGGATGTATGTATCCATTAGTTTTTACCCTATGCACCATGAGTTATAATATACTATACATTGAATAGTCGGAGAGCGATAAGCATTTGTGTGTTAATTTTCAAAACTACTATGAAAAGAATATATTATCGGAGTCTCCACCTATGAGTCTTTCCCTGCTTCATGTTCTCCATGGGCTTGATACTTCTTGATTGGGACAAGAAGCTTTGTGCAGCCATCTCTTTATAAGTTGATTTGTCTGTAACTTCTCATGGTACCGTACATTTTCCTAGTCTTTCCTGTCACCGCGATCAGGTCACTTTGGTCCTTCATGGGAATGTGGGAGTTCCCAGATGCATCTCCAGCATTTGTCATTTACAGTACTTATTACTCAGTGGGATTCCTAGAGACCAGTCTCTAAAAAATCCTGCCCCGAGCCTGGGAAGATCATTTTCTAAGCCTCACTTCTTTTCCTGGCTGTAGCAATGCTGTGGTAATCATGGAATTGCGTTTGTAATGACTGAAATGACACGCATGCTCTTTTGCTTGTTGTTTTCCCAGAAGCAGTAGATGGACAGCAATCTACAATGTTCCCACAGTACTCTTTTGTTTTTAACGTGCTGACTCACTGTTTAGAAGTGACTGGCATTTTCTTTGTTCCTTCTTCCTCCAAACGAGGATGTGTTTTCTGTCTTAACTGTAAAAACTCCAATTGGTTAGGACTGAATAGTCCAGAAAGATGAAAGCTTCCTGCTTCAGCATAATATTTAATGTCCTCTAGAGAAAAGGGAGCAGTGCAGAGCAGGAGGTTCAGATGATGAGTTCACACTGCCTACGAGTACAACACTGCTTTGGGGTAAGTTAATCATATACAGTGGGGTTCATCCAGAACTGTGAAGCCTCACTTACATAACTTGGAGTTACTTATTTTTAGCATCATGCTGTCATAACCTTCAGCAGAATCTTGCTTATTAAAGCCTGCTTTGCTTGTCCCTCTCTGCCAGCAAAGAGGTTAATGCCGCCACTATTCCCTTCAAATGTTGGCCAAATCTCACTTATTTGGGGGTCAGTGCAAGCTGATATATCGGACTATCGTATTTCTTCAGCAGAGTTTCTTATTAATAGTGCCTAATGTTTCTTCACATGCAGCAAGTAAGTACCTTGCCAGGCCTGCAGTGAGAGGGTCTTCTGTCACAGAAAGGGTTAAGAAAGATAGTGTGGTTTATTAACAGTGTTGATTTTTTTTGGTTTTACTATATCTGCTGGTCCATTTGATAATTTATGATTTGCCAATCAGATAATATCTGAAGGGCTATTATAGTCGCGAAATAGCACTGCATTAGGCATTGAGTGCAATAATTGGGGTACTTTGGATCATACTGTATCTGTATATGATACAGAAACCATGCAATCTTCTCTAGAGGATCTATTGAACTAATATGAGCTGTTACAGTTTCCCTGATAATCTGAGTGCTACATACATTGCTTCTCTAAGGTTGGGATTATACCCAAGAACGCGTGCGGTGTCGTGTGTAGCGGCACTGTGCGGCATCAAAACAAGTTGCATAAATCCAATTAAACTGCTCATACCGCTGGCGACGGTCAAGGTGCGCCGTACTGCAATGCGGACGGCTGGGAAGAGACTGACAAATTTGTTTTTTTTCTTGCGATGGCCGTGTCACGTGAGCGGTTCAGCCAATGAGGGTGAACCGCTCATGGCCACGCCTCCAAGCCTCCTCTGCTTTCTCCCCAGTATAATCAAGATGCTGCTTGGCGGCAGCGCTGGGTGACGTGACAATAGCGCTGCTGCCTTGCAGCACTTGGTATAATCAAGGTCTAAGTGAGCAAGGCTTGTTTCTTGCTCTCCTGGGTCCAGGTGGCAACTCTCCTGGCCACTTTGGGTTATTGCTTGAATAGTTTAGACTCATCCACAGTTTCCAGTGTGTACTGCTGCGGCCAAGTTTATTCGAGCATTTGCCCGTTCTTGGCCGCAGCAGTATCCTGGCGCGCGCCGGAGGGTGACGGGCGCGCGCCGAAGCAGCGGAAGAGCGCCCTCTGATCGGGGCGCTCTCCCTACCGCTGCCGGGTCCGCCGGGTCCCCCGGAACCCCCTGCCGCCGTCCCGCGATCGCGGGACACCAGGGCTCCCTCGGGGAGCCCTGGACGCGCGTGCAGGGGGCGCAGGCTCCCGATGACGCGTGACCGCGCATCGGAGACGCGCGGCACGCCGAGGGGCTGCCACTTGCAAGCCGGGAAATCTCCCGGCTTGCGGTACTGGCCACACTGCAATAAAGTGTGTCGCCAGTGTAAATCCTATAAATGTTCACATCTCTAGGAATATTGTTGCTTGGAATTAATCAGGGAGGGAAGGTGGAGGCTATCTGATATAAAACAGTGAAATAAGATGAAGAGTTCATGGTCGGAACTCAAAACGCGTTGGTTACAGTATGTATATTGTATTTTCTTATGTCATCTTCCAAATGAAGGTATTGCATTGATTTATGACAGAGAGTATCTGGATGGGTCTGTGAACTTGTAAACTTGAACTGGTTGGTAGCGTTGGCACCTAGGACCTGAAGAAACAATACTTACTTGAAGTTAAGGGTAAGTGATTTTTTTCTCCAGGTCTTAGGTGCTAACTTTCCCAACCAGTTACAGTACTTTCAGCTTCTTGGCGAAGTAATGTTGTTTATTGAAGTATTAGCGTTATATGTTCACTCTGCTTTACCTTGCGGAACGAATGTAGTTTTTACATGTATTACTGCATTATTAGGGGCAACAGTGTTATTTTAAGGGCATTAATAGGGCATTTAACATATATATAAAAAAATATATTTTGATAGTTTCAGTAGAGCAACAGTACCTACTCGACTTTTTTTTTTTTTTTTTTTTTTTTTTAGCCTTTTACTATATAACAGGGTTGACCTTCTGATAATTGTACCATATTATGTCTCTTCATTGCTCTATTGCAGAATATGGTTCTTTTTTTTGCACATCACAGTATATATTAACATAACCCTTTGCCTGCCAAGGACCGTGTAACCCAACGTTATACAGTATAATAACAACACTATCTCTTTAGTTACCTTCTATTCTGTTCTGTAGTTTTTCTTCAAAATGACATTGCTGTAGAAGATTCTAATAGTGTGATTTGTTTCTTGTTTACACATGTTCAGTGCTCATATCCCTAATTCAATAAATTACACACTGCATTTTTTAATTATGCATATTACGAAGACTCCCTAACAGCAAAAACCATTATAAACATGCTCAGAATTGTTTTCTATGCCTATCTTTTTGCTAAAATATCTAACTAAAAATGGCTCTTTTATTAAATAAGAAAATGGTTATTCACTAATATGCTGATTCACTTTTATGGTCAGCATGTGCACTGGAGTATGTCTTCTTGTCAATACATGTATGTGAGACATACATACATACACGCACACGCACACGCACACAGTATGATTATGTTCTTATTGTTGTATTTGAGGAAACGGAATAAAAAATTGCTTCCTTCTTCGAAATCCCCACCGTAAGTGAGATTAATAAAAGCTCCAGTCACAAAGGTTTAACTCATTATACCTGTCACTGCAACAAGCTACATTATGTGCTAAATTGTACTGCAGCTGCTAAATTATTGTATAAATAAACCCTTGTAAGGCCGCGCGTATAGTGCCATCGATGGCGACGGCGACACGACGGGTGACGTCACCCGTCGCTACCAGCGAAAGTTATATTTCGCCGGGCGGCGGCGGCGCGGGTTTTTGATTGGGCATTTGATTGGTTCAAGGGCCGTCACATAAGGCGACAGTCCTTGAAAAATCCAAAATTTCCGGCTACCAGTTTTTGCGACTGCGACGTCGCTCCGTTGCATTGTCGCCGCCGCGCTTACTATAAGCGCACGCGGCGGCGGAAATGCATTTGTTCTCGGTCGCTGTCACGTCGTCGTCGCCGGCACTATAATCGCGGCCTTACACAGCCAGCTTGGTGCAGCTACACTGCACGTACTTTCCACCATGCATACGTGTTTTTTTGCTCTTGCGTTTTACACCCCACTCGGGCATAGCTGCGAATAGCTGTGCTATCCATAAGTCCTGTGGATGGAAATGCTGCAGTTTACTTTGACAATGACTGTATTTTCATACTGAGTTACACTTAAGACATTCATTTAAAAGTTTTTATACAAATCAAGACTTGTTATTTCTGGACTTGCATCTCTGTAGAGATAAGATCATTCATTGCCAATTCTTGGGGATTTTATTCTCTTGCCCTATGATTTGTGGCTGTCTGTGTGTCTTTAGGATTTGTGTTGTTATTAAAACAAACAAAAAAAAACATACAACAAGCCAACAATAAAATTATTTCTAGATACAGGCCCATGTTTACTAAGCAATCAAGTCAATGGGCTGTAAGGTGTCTTCAAGCGCCGGAAGGTGTCTTATAGGTAAAAAGACTGCATAGTAAATATGCCTATATAAGTCTATATAGTATAGCCTATATATGACAGTTCTAAAAGTCTGAGCTCTCTGTGACAGTATGGGCAATGCTGCTCTTATAATGAAGGTGAAGCCAAGTCATTACCACTATCCATCTGGATACTCCGGTTTCAGCAGAGGTATGCACCTTATCGTGGCTCATCTGGCCCAAAAACTGTAAATTAGTATGTATTTGGAAATCTTTATTCTGGGTTATGTTGTGATGCATGCCTTTCTGTGGTTCCTTGGTGTACTAGGTTAGTAATACATTTATCCAGCTGGCACACCAAGGAAGCCAGGCTTTGTTAATCGAAGAGGGGAGGTTTGCGGTGCGGGGGGCATTGTGAAAGTGGGGATGGGTGGCATTTATGTCATGGAGGCATTGGCTTGAAGAGCGGAACCTTTGTCATTCCCAGACACTGGAGGTGCCAATCTCTATGGGAGATATCCGGACAGCTATGGGAATCATTGCTGGGTATGAGTCCCGTAGCTGCTATTCCCATTGGCTGTTTTGAAATCTCTGCTCTCCTTAGGCTCACCTCTGTGGGCTGTCCTATCTGCACCATCACCATCCCCGGCCCAGATTGGTACATCACAGGCGAGCCCTCGCTCTGTGATTGGCTCACGCGTAGCATTCGTGCAGTGATTGATCACTACCGCGTTTCCAATGTTTTTCTATGGAGATGGGGAAACTATGTAAAGGGTAGCGATCGGAGCTCCATGGTTGTTCCTGAAGCTGGCGTGTAGGGTAATTAAGAGTTGTGCTCCAAGGCTTTGCCCAAGACATCCCAGAATGAGGCTCGGTGCTGATCCGAGCGGGAGATTTGAAAGTGCTATTCTCGGAATAGCATGCCCAAGGACTTGAGGGAACGGAACCCTATAGAACATGGAAGCTACTCTCTGTTAGCCTTGTGAAGCGGCACCCAGACCTGGCTAGGATTCCCCCTGTAACCCCAGTTTTGGTGAGAGTAAGCTCTTTTCTGTGACTGTGTTGTGCCTTTTGGCTCTGGACGAAATAAATACACTTTATTGAATGCCTTTTTCATGTCGGGTGCCTAGATCTCATTGAATTGTCCTCGTTATCCGTAACACTCTTTTCTTTAATTTGAGAGTAACATGAAAAAAAGAGACCCATGCAGCTTTAAAATCTCATGTACAAATTACATTTATGAGAAACCTTTTGTCAGTCCGTGAAAGGTGCACCTAATGACGGTGATATTTTAATAGGTGAAGTAATTGTTGCCTGTAACAAAAAATCCAACAGGTATAAGTATTTAAATGATTCAGAGTGTTGATCCTGCAAATGTATGTGAACATTGTAACATTAAGCTTAGGGCTCATCACTCTATCCTCCTTTTCTCTCTTATCGTACTAATGTTCATGGTTCTATGAGGGGTTGTGTATAAATCAAATAACCTTACAGGGTGGGGAGGGGGGGAGCAGACAAGACTAGTATTCCCACTTCCATTCAGAGTTACTGTTGTCACAAAAAAACAATGGAAAATACAGTAATAAAACTCCGGAAAAAAATTGCACGTTTTCAGATTTTTCCTATTTCTTAAAAATGGTGTCAACCACCAAGTTTTATCCCATCAGCCATGCAACTTCGTTTTGTCGTCATGGTCCTACGTGGGAGAGCGCCTTCAAAATATATCTCTACTTTACCTTTTTGCTCATAACATGTGCAGTGTTTTCATGTTCTGCACAAGACGTTACGTAACTCTGATTTCCTAGCTAACCACAGAAGCTCACTTACTCACCTCTCACACCTCCTACAAGATGTTATCACTGAGAATGTTAATGGGTGTTTTCCTCTTGCGCAAGGTTGGTGAGTTATACTCCTTTTCACTGTAAAAATAGCTTATATGACTGCCTGTTTCATATATTGCTCACGTACATGTCACGGCGAGTAAGCTGTTTCCAATGTTAAATACAGAAAAAAGGTGCTGTTGCTGTTTACATTGATCTAGAGTCTAAGTTTAGATGAGTGCTTCTCCGCAGTCTTGTACGCATTGAAAAGTGGGGGGAAAAGAGCAAGAGTGTCAAAGCTTCACAAGTAATCCTAGCCTCAACTTCCTTTAACTTACTTTGCAACATCAATTAGACTTATATAAATATATACATAGATCATTTCTCTATGAGTAACATGCTGCAGTTAAGCTTGTAAATGGGCCACCATTACATTTATCAAACTGGCCTAAAATGATGGCACAGTACAGTAGCTGGTGTTATCTTACATTCACTTCTAACAGATGCCCTAAGAGTGACTGAGCACAGTTTAGCTGTAGGATATCAGACACTATACCAAAATATTTAATGGCGGATATCCATACTGTTATCAAATTAAAGCCTTGTACTAATAATATAAAATGATGTTAGGTATAGCAATTTAATATTTGATTTACAGTGTTAAGCCGTATAGGAAAAAGATCACAAATACATGTCTGGAAACGTCTGTTGGATGAAAGCCATGCTTAAAAAATTAAGTCGCTTACAACAACATTGTATAAGGTAAATCACGCTGCACATTTAACTATTTTAAACAATAGATGGATTTTTGAGGCTAATGTGCAGACCGTGCTTATTTTTTTAGACTATTAAAGGTGCAGTTTTACTATTTAATTAAAAAAAGTTATGAGAATTCTGTGCGTAGTACAATAAACATGCATAAGTGCCGAGGCGGCTAACGCCAGTCCTCCGGAGCCACCAACAGGTCAGGTTTCCCGGATATTCCGATTCAGCACAGGTGGCTCAGTCTTTTACTGAGCCATCGATTGAGCCACCTGTACTGAAGTAAGGATATCCTGAAAACCTGACCTGTTTGTAGCGCTTGAGGACTAGAGCTGGCCGCCCCTGCACTAGTGCCTCGGACAAGTAATAGGGATATCAATGCAGAGCAAAATGTTTTATTAATAGAGTATGAAAAAGGAAATTCACGCTCACCAGATACTTATAAAACTATTTATTAAAGTCTCGCAGCTGATAAACTGAAGCTAAACTGATGCAACAGGAATACAAAAATCTTATAAAAATGAATCACTGTGAGTGTCTTGGGGATAGAGAGGGGGAGCGGAAAGAGGAAAGAATAGGGCGTTTATTATACCGGGACAATTTGTCTCTACACGCACAAGATTGCACACCCCTGCCCTGGGGCCGACCTTTCCAGTACCTTCTGTAAACAAATATACTAGCCAATCAACATCCTAGATGACTTGCAACATGAAATAAGTTACTTCACAGTAGTTACTTGGAATTGGTTTCAAACTAGAGCCTATAAGAGAATTGTCGTTGTTTGCAAACTCACAAACACAGGTCGTAGATAATGAGTAGTTTATTGCATAGTACAGCACAGAGTATGATCATACACATTCAAAAGTCAATGAGACTCTCTACTAGGGAGTGTTCAAGCAGGACTTATATACACTTGATTTCCTTTGTCTAATATAGGTTACTAGGCAGAATATAATAACCACTCATTAATTCTTACAGATCATTAAAACCTGGTTAAAACTGGATTAAAACCAGAGACAGAACATAAAACACAGACAAAGCTCAGTTTTAGCACATCCAGTGAAACTCATACACGGTACCTAAATATATATGTATAAATATCTAATAAGTAAAATGGTCTACAGCATTGTACCGTGTATGAGTTTCACTGGATGTGCTAAAACTGAGCTTTGTCTGTGTTTTATGTTCTGTCTCTGGTTTTAAATATATATTGCCATGCTCAGTAGCACTCCTCTGTGACACTCATATGCTTATATATATGTTGTGGTTATTTTGGGGGTTCAATAGGAGCTTGTTAGGTGTCCAGTATATTTAAAACTGGATTAAAACAGCTCTCTATAGGAATCAGGTACTTCTTGATACCAGGAATGTGGGTGTTACTTCAGGCACAGTCGTAAATCTACTGTGAACAAATATCTTTCACACCACACAGACATTCTTACACACTAATGGACACTTAAAGACATAACAAAACAGACAAAATGAAAACAGCACATTGCCTTCAATTCTTCTCCAGAGGACCCCCCCCCAATACATTTCAATAATATATCATCCATTTCAACAGTATATTAATTTCAGCAATATAATGTCATCAGTATGTAACCCCGTACCTCCCGGTATGGACCAGGATGTACTAAGAAAAGTCTAGCACAGGGGTGCGCAAACTTTTTGTGCTGCCCCCCCTGCCTGCCAGCCCTTGTGCTCGTGTCCCCCCCCCTTACCTAAAATCCAACGTCAAATCACGTGCGGGGTCACGTGACCCGCGGCATAATTTGACGTGCGTTGCCATGGTGACTTGTCACCGACGACAAGGTAGGAGACACTGCAAAGGCCTCACGCGATCACCGGCGCTTAATTTAAATGCCGTGGGGATGAGCGCTGGACCTCTGCAGCCGCTGCACTCCCCTAGCAAAATCTTGCGCCCCCCCACTTTGCGCACCCCTGGTCTAGCATACCCCAAGGTTGCTACATAACGTTTGTCATACCATTTTACTGCTTTTCAGACTTCTATATACTATAAAATGCCACTTGCATCAATGTTTTTTCATCTGATAAGTACCTAATGAAGATATGTTGTGAAGGACAGTGAAAAAATAAAAATAAAATGAGGAAGCTCGTAATGCCAGAGATATTAAAAAGGGAAGTTATTTTGGAACGTTACTTGGGAAAATGTATATAGTTAAGAAAACTAGTCAGACCTCCGAACCACTGATTTTAGAAGTAATTTGAGAGATATACATATTGTGATACCATCACTGTCCTCTAGGGGCTGGAACAGTGCAGTAAGTGTGCTTTCCAGTCCACAGAGAGTTAATTCCTCAAAGTGAAGCCAGCAGCAGCTGCTAACTAATGGAGTTAATCAGCCTTGTCTGAGTGAACAAGGAAGTGGTTTAAAAGACAGACTGAAAGCTGCTATGCTGAGAGACTGTTTTCCCCAGAGAAGGGGGAGATAGAAGTGCTCCCCAGCTGTGGAAGCTGGTATAGAGGACCTCCTGAGGAATTTCTCTAGGCTCAACGTGGGGCCGGGTTCCTCTAGGAAGAAAGTAGGAGAGACCGTGCTAAAGCAGGGACGTCTGCTCCAAAAAGGACTAAGATAAGCAAAACCCTTATTATTGTATGCAGAGACTGTGCTACACTGTGACATGTGCCAGGGCATGTTTTTGGCATGGGAACCAGCTTAGCTGGCCATCCAGTTAGCAAGGGCTAAAGCTATGGTGTAGTCAGTTTTCCCTTAAGGGAATAGGTGTTATTTTTATGTGTTGTGTTGATTTAAAGGGACAGTGGGCCTGTTAGTATATGATTTAATCACTGTAACCCCATGTAAGAGATAGTGTTTCCTGCCTTTATCTGGGACTAAAAGATGCTACAACGTGGTGTGGGCATCACAATATATACATATACACAAGTATGTACCAACTGCTAGGCAAGTTGGTGCAGTGTTACACTCCTGAACCATAACTAAAGAAATATAAAACTGAGCAAATACTAACCTTGTTATGGCAACATAAGTAATGCTGAAGGACAACATTGACCCCTGCACAGACAAATACACTGACCCCTGCACAGACAAATACACTGACCCCTGCACAGACAGATACACTGACCCCTGCACAAACAGACAGACTGACTCCTGCACTGACAGACAGACACCCTGACCCCTGCACAAACAGACAGACACACTGACCCCTGCACAAACAGACAGACACACTGACCCCTGCACAAACAGACAGACACACTGACCCCTGCACAAACAGACAGACACACTGACCCCTGCACAAACAGACAGACACACTGACCCCTGCACAGACAGGCACACTGACCCCTGCACAGACAGACACACTGACCCCTGCACAGACAGGCACACTGACCCCTGTACAGACAGACAGATGTAGTCCCTTTGGCAGATTGTGATAAGGAAACAAATGAACAAGGCCACAGATCCCTCACAATCCTTCACACACTTAGGGGAAGTCACTTGAGGACAACCACAGCGCCCCCTTCCCTAACAACCAGTGTAGCACTACTACAGAGCGTGGCTGTGCCATGATACCCCTTCCAGGAAGGCACGGCTCACCTGTCACCAAAATAACTACTGGCACTGAAACGTAGCCCAGGTGTCTCCGGATTCCCTTGCATGATATCCGGGTTTCTCGGGGTACCGGGGCTGGCAGATGACCAGGATATTGTTTTTTCTTTCCTGCACATAAATATGTTATAAATTAGTCACTATCCAGTCATATACAATGATTGGCAGGGCAGACTAAAAAGGCAGGAAAAACACTATCATTATTATCCTTTGTTTCTTTTTGTTAAGGTGTTACCTTGATCTATGCCACTTCCCGTCACTGTATGAAAGGTGCTGTTTTACAGAAACAGTGTAAGGGTGAGAAAAAGGTGGGAGTAATTAATATTCGTTGTCTAGTGTTATAAAAGAAATATTTGTCACATTGGAGTTTTTGCAGTGTTACACAACATACTGGTGGGTGTAAAATTTCCAAACATATACTGTATGCCAACCCTCTCCTAAGGCAGGGGTGTATATTGAGCGCACGAGTATACAGCAAAGACTATTTCATGCTATAAGCGGCTTCCATCACCTTTCTGCTTTTGGTCTTGCATCAGCATTTAGCAGGTAAGAATGTCAATGCTAAAAGCGAATGAGTTCAATATATACATGTATGCAGTGTATTATTGTCATGCCATCAGCATCACCTGGTGTTGAGTACAAATAACATAGTGTTTTTCAGCACACTGTGCATAGTAGAAGTGTGCAGATACTGTGCAAAGTGAAGTCATGCTGTACAGAGCTCACTGTCTACATTTAGAATCTCTTTCGGAGAGAAAAGGGGACATGCCTAATGTCACGAAAAGTAGAGGTCGACCACTTTATAGACCTATGCCTGCAAAACCAGGCTAACCCTGAAATGTTATACAGTAGGGCCTCGCTTCTCGGCGCTTCGCTTTTCGGCGATCCGCCGATACGGCGGCACCGCGCCATCTTTGATTCTCAGTCGCGCATGCGCAGAACGGGCGGTTGCGCAGAAACGCCTTTCTGCGCATGCACAGAACTGAAAATCGCCATATCCGCTTTCCGGTGATTTTCACTATACGGCGGGCCCCTGGAACGGAACCCGCCATATACCTGGGGCCTTGCTGTATGCAGTACAATGAAATTGACTAACCTATGCTCTGTTATATCGGATTCCTGCTTATATTATTTCATGTGCCATTGAAAAGAAAAAGATACATACACCGGATACATGCACAGTATTTTTGTCTGAACTCTCCATCGGGAAATGTAGCAAACTGGGATGCAAAACTAGAGCACAAACGGTGCTCTGTTATAATGTCTGTGTTCCAAGGCTTAAGAGGTGCAGTTCTGGGGCAAAATATCTGTACAGTACCATATTTATAAAAATACATTTGTATTTTTACCGGAGGATTGAAACAGAGGGTCTCTGGGGCTGAAGCCTGTTAATTTCAGCTCCGGGGACCCAAGCTTCCAGAGATACAGACCTCCGTCGGAGGTGCAGGTAGCCGCTCCGCTGGGTTTGCAGGGATCATGTAATGGTGGAGATTCAAAGTTCCAGCGCCCTGCAGGCCAATAGGAAGCTGTGACGTCATCCGGTGATGCTTCCTATTGGCTCCTGAGACGCAGGCGCTTTAAACTTTGCCGAGGTACCGGCAGCTCCTTTGGAGGCCTGTATCTTGGGAATGAGGGGGTCCCCGGAGCTGAAATTAACGGGGTTCAGCTCCAGAGACCCCCTGCTTATAACCTAAGAAAATAAAAACGGCTTTCATTGCTCCTAGTTCACTAGGATAAATCTGGTGCGGTTTGTTTTGCCTCAGAATTGCACCACTTTTGTCTTGACACACAGACCTCAAAATATTATCCATTCAAAAAATTTGATTGGATACTTTGGTACCTTTTCTTTGATAAGTCTGCATTTTCCTCCAGTTTTGCAGCCTCTGTTACCTACAGTATATGGCAAACCCCAAAATATTGGGAATTAACAGGGAAGTACCAGGGTTGTGGGTGAACTGAAGTTGAACTCCAATGTCGTGAAAAAAGATAGATTTTTTTGTTTTACAGTAGATTTTTTAGAGAAATGTTGGTGTAACTAATATTTATGTATGTAAATGGAGTGGCCAGTTGGTTTCACACTACAAAGGACAACCGTGGCCTCTATGAGGCTATTGGAGTCATTTTTTAAAAAGTCTCCTTGCCTGAAAATTGGTATAAAAAAAAAAAACACTACAAAAAATCCCCAGCGTGCTGAAAATGCCTTTGCTTTCACTGGAAATATTTTTCCTTGAAAAATTTGGCACCCCTTTTTTTCAAATATTGTAACTTGGAGACACAGGGATTTACGTATTAAAGTCTTCCAGCTCCAAAAAATGGGGGTACCAAACCAGCACTATATTTAGCAAAGCCCCAAAAATCCCATTGTATCCTTCGGGAGGCTTTTCTATCATAATTCAATGGTATTGCTCTCTTTTTACAGCCAGGAGACTTTGGCACATAATGCCTTTAATAACTAGTCCCTTGTGTGTGTACACAAAACTAAGGCATTCAATTGTACAGGATGTGTCAGGTTTATTCTGCAATTGTATCAAGGAAATGTTGATGCATAATTCTTGATGGGATTTCCCAATGTTTTTTTTTTTTTTTTTTTTAAATTAGGAAGATTTAAAAAGCCTAAACAGATCCCTATAGTACAAGGGGTGCATCATCATCTTAACATTTTTAAATCATAAGTCATCCAATGTGACTGATGCTTTCCTGTTGACATGTAGCTATTTTTTGTATAGAAAACTAATTATATTTGTATATGTAACCCATGAGCCCCCACCCAATCGCAGATCGGGCCCCCTAAGGTGTTCTGTGGTCTGGCTACATGTCTCTGTGTGGTGCATACCTGTTGGCAACAGGAGGGCCTGAGTCTCCCGCGATGACATGGGGGAACAACAGTACAGGTTACTGGGGTGGATGCCTTCATTCTCCTTCAATGGTGCAGCGCCTCCATCTGTAGTAAGCCCCAGGGACACGGGGTGGAATCCCTACCACAGAAATCCCCCTCCCAGGGATGAGAGATTCCAGTCTCACACAATTGTCTCTTTAAACAGCAGACTCCTTTATTCAGTCTCCAGCAGCAGCAGACAGGTACACTTGATATACCCAGACCACTAGCTGTTCTCCTTTGTGATGGTCCCTGCCTCCACTCTGGACTCAGGGCCATCCAGAGTGGGGCTAGCTCTTCCCTTACCCCCTTTGCAGGGTAAGAGGTATTTTGTCCACCTATAGCTCACCATCAGCTCCACTCATCAGGAACCTAACTAATTCACTCACAACACTGTCCAGACAGACAGCTCACACACAACAACTAAATAGGAAGTGACACTGCTCTTTGTAACTTCCAATAGGCACTCCCCTGGGCCTCTTGATTGGACACAGGGTCAAGTGACCTACCTTCACTTACTCAGCACAGTGTCAGAAGTGGGGAAAACCCATGATAACTTCTGGCAATCTGACTTTAGCAGAGATTACACACAGGAGAAGGATAGATATATAGCCCCTAATCTTACCAGGGCTACATATATAAACATATACAGTATGCCTGACAGAAAGTATTTTACATATTTTTAGTCAGATTGTGTAGTTAAACTTGTTTCAGGTATGTATCTGTTTTGGTCTTATGTTGCACTGTAGGTACAAGGAGGAAATGCTGTATGTTTGTACATACTGGAAAAGTTTGTAACTTCAGGGTTTTTTCTCAGTGTGTGAGTTCACTGCAAGACCACAACATTGGCGTGTGTATTTGCATATAGTGAGAAATAGATTGCTGGACTTTTGTTTAATTTCCTTGGTGAATACAATAGCTGAAGCAGCTGTGCTTCTCCTGGAGAAGGTTGTTTAGTAGGTAGCGTTAGCTTGTAATGGACCTAAGCTTTTGTTTTTGTATATGCAGTACCACATACTTTAATTTTGCAAATCTAAACTTCCACTTAAAAAAATAAATAGGTTTGAATAACCTCTTCCCAGCCTTTTCTTCTGTCAAAAAACATTGAATGCACTGTTTAACAATGTATTTTAAAAGAGCTGTGCCTTCTTGTTCCAAAGGGTTAAGCATTCCTGAATTCATGCATCCATAGTAACACTACTTATTTTCAGACACCAAGAATTTCAAGGTCTCACAAGTGGCCTCTTCCTTTGGTGTCAGATGTGCTTAGTGAACATACAAAAAGACTTCTGTACAATAAAGCACATCAATTACATCAACTCTCTTAAATGAAGCATTTCAATAGCCTGGGCTCTTGGTCCTGTCCCAGACCCACAGTCCTGCCAACCATTGTGCCATCCAGTCAAGCACAGCCATCTGCTGCACTGATTCCCTCACCTGCTGTCTCTGTAAGTCTCCCATCATCCCACTTAGATTGTAAGCTCCCGGGACAGGGATTTCCTTTCCTGTGGTCTGATTTTGTTAGTTGCACTTATTGTATTATAATGCCCTGTATTGTATTGTCTCTTTTATAAAGTGCTGAGTACATTGTGGTCGCTATCTAAATGAAGATATACATCTTGCACATCCTTGTGTTCTGTTCCAGGGCCCCAATGGATATAAACAGAAGACTTATTTTTGCCATTGCCTGTATGAGCCTTTGTGTGTACTTAACGGTAAGGAAATAAATCACTTTGCCTGTTGTTTATTTAAAGCATCAATCACTGTTTCTTTCCACTTTATACTGTAATCCCTCTGTAGATTTCTGTTCTTATATCCTTTGTTTTTCTGGTAATATTATAAATATGTACAATTTTCCTGTAGTAGAAGAATAGCTGTGTTGCCTTTTTATTTTATATATATATATATATATATATATATATATATATATAATATATATATATATATATAGTTTTATATATATATATATATATTATATATATATATATATATATATATATATATATATATATATATATATATATATATATATATACAGTGCTTGACAAATCACCCAAAAATCTACTCGCCGAACCAAAAAATTTACTCGCCACCTAGTCCCGCCCCTAGTCCCCGCCCCCAACCCCGCCTCTAGTCCCGCCCCCAGCCACGCATTTTTAAAAAAGCCATAAATTAAATAAATTGAATAAATTCCTAGTAAGAACATTCGTTTTTGATATTAGTTCATTTATTGTATACATTATACTACAATTTTTTCCTTGGTGTGTGTGTGTGTGTGTGTGTGTGTGTGTGTGTGTGTGTGTGTGTGTGTGTGTGTGTGTGTGTGTGTGTGTGTGTGTGTGTGTGTGTGTGTGTGTGTGTGTGTGTGTGTGTGTGTGTGTGTGTGTGTGTGTGTGTGTGTGTGTGTGTGTGTGTGTATAAATGTCAAATCTAGAAAAAAAAGCCAGATGTGGATGACTAGTTTCCTGCACCCCTTAACTAGTGTCTGGATGCCCCCGCTTCACAATATTTAAAGC
>NC_134483.1:159792606-159834715 GCF_040206685.1 Ascaphus truei | reverse complement strand
GCAGCAGCATTTAGGATACATTGTAGGGGAGACAGGTGAGAGACAGGAAGGCCGGACAGTAGGAGGTTACAGTAATCAAGACGGGAGAGAATGAGGGCCTGAGTCAGAGTTTTAGCAGTCGAGCAACAGAGGAAAGGGCGTATCTTTGTTATATTGCGGAGGAACAAGCGACAGGTTTTAGATATGTTTTGAATGTGAGGGGCAAATGTGAGAGAGGAGTCGAGTGTGACCCCCAGGCAGCGTGCTTGGGCTACTGGGTGAATGATCGTAGTTCCAACAGTAATGTGGAAGGAGGTAGTAGGGCCAGGTTTGGGAGGAAGTATGGTGCGCTCTGTTTTAGCCATGTTGAGTTTAAGGCGGCGGAGGGCAATCCAGGATGATATAGCAGAGAGACATTCAGAAACTTTGGTTTGTACAGCAGGTGTAAGGTCAGGTGTTGAAAAGTATATTTGTGTGTCATCACATAGAGGTGATAATTAAACCCAAAAGATGTTATTAGGTCACCTAGAGAGAGTGTGTACAGAGAAAAGAGAAGAGATCCCAGGACAGAGCCATGGGGTACCCCCACAGAGAGATCAATAGAGGAGGAGGAGGTTGTCATGGTAGAGGGGGTTTGGCCCGGGATTAAAGGGGTTACACCCCATTTGGCCACACCCTACTCTCACCTGGGAAGCAAGGGGTTAACTGGACTGTGGTCCAGTAATGTGTTTTTACCTTGCTTCAGCATCCTAATGTATATTCCCCTGTAAAAAATGTATTGTTTCTGTTCCAGTGTTTGCACCAACACATACACTGGGGTTGATGCGGGAGGCTTAAGGGGTTAATGAGCTGCCGTTTAGGAAAATACAAATATGTGTGGTGTCTTTTCAGAAATATCTGGGCTTCAACAGGCTTGATTGAAGTTGGGTGTGAAAAGTACAGAGGGGGTTTAGTGTACAGTATGTTAATACCTAATTGGCAGGCCAATGGTATATTACTGGTAAAGACAGCTAGGACCCAGGTCTGGGGCATTGGGTGTGAAATATAGCACCTGTGACAAATGTTCGCTACAGACAGGCCCAGCTTCAAAGGATTTCTTGACAAGGGGTTATGGGGGCCAGGGGTGCGGTTACACAAGGTGATATCAGAATGAGTGACCTTATTAAAGATAAGAATATTATGAGATGTCCTCGGCTGAATGTGCTAAAAACTACACGTGTGTATTCGTGGGACCGATTCGCACATAAGAATTACAGACACATGATGTCTAGCAGGTACTAAGAGACAGATATTAATATCTCTCTTAATTTAGTATTACACGGTAATATTTAGTCTTATTGGGAGCGTCATGCGTGCCGGAATGTATTAATATGTCTTGCGTGCCAGTAAGTACTTCTAAACTGAAGTTATGACGTTATTTAGATAGGAAAAGCAGTTTTTAAACGTCCTTGGGTGGGAGGAGTTTTACTCTGGGGAAGACTGTCAACCTCACCACTGATTTATGAGAGGGGCTGGGTTTAAGTTGTGTTCAATGGGAAATAATTGTATAAGAACCAGGCTCAGCCTATGTCTTATGTCTTTTCGTGTCTTGGGATTATGAAGATTGCTGTATGAAGTGCCAGTCTAGACTTCACTGTTTCATCATTCCATCTTAAGTGTCATATTTTGTCTGTTATTTGTATACCTCGTGTGTTCACCTTTTTCAAGGAATAAATTATATTTGATCATATCTAAGCCTCGTTCAGTTCAACCCAGGTATTTTTGGTGTATTATTATAGCCTGTCACAAAGTTACCGTCACAGTCTTATAATAAAACTGGTGGCAGTGGCGGGATTGAACTGAACCTATATTACAGTGTTCTGCGGGACTCTGTAATATAGTGGGAACTCGAGAGTAATTGCGAGTTCTTGGGACTAAAGATATTGAACACACAGTGTACAACATATAACACAAGATATGGCACCTCCTCACTGTTCCCCTACTTGTGAGAAGCATTGCCTCTAGAACCAAAGTGCCGGCCATCCGTGTGACTGGAGCCAGGCACCGAGACCGGAGGAGTGCATCAAGTCGGTGCGGGGACCAGCAGCCGGCAAGGCTGAGAGAGAGGCGGTAATCGGTGAGCACGAAACCCGGCAGGCTGAGCAAAGATCGACAGCTGCAGCCGCTGTAACCACCAAACCGCCTGGAGAGCAGGGAATGGACCCAGCTCCGGGACGGCAGAGACTTGTGGAGGGAGCGGGTGATCGCGGAGACCTTGGGAGTCCTACAGCCGGAGAGGTATCGGCCGTTGCGGCGGCCAGTTCATTTTCCCTGGAAGAGCTTTAACTGTTGTCTGCGTGGGGAGGGATGTGGTCCCAGGCGGAGCGGAATGATCTCCAGAAGCTGGCGATGTCCCGACCCACTTACCCCCTCCCAGAACTCAGCGCTCGAGCAACTCCGCTCTGGACTCAGCAGCCCCGTGCAGGGGGTAGTCCATCGGCGGCGGAGAAGCTCCGGCAGGTGCCGTGACACTGCCAACAAACGGGCCACAATAATGCCCGGTGCCCGGACCGTGCGTGGTCGGGCGAAGAAGCCCCTCAGGGCCAGCGCTCACGAGCTGCGGAAAAGATGACCCCGTTAGCGGCATCCTCCGATGGCTCCCGCCCAGCCGGGGCAACAACCCTTCGCGGGACGTCTCCGGGAGAACCTGGCCGGGCTGCATCGGCAACAGCGGCGGAGAGCGGCGGCCATCCACCTGATCCCGGCGGAGAACCGGCGGCGGCGGAGAGGAAGCCGCCATTCCGGCATCCTGCCGGCGGCAATTTTATTTGGGGGGAGGGTTGGGGTGTGCGGGAGGTGGGTGTTTCACATTGTTTGGCGGAGTCGGCGATTCCCAGCGATGACCGGAGCCCCACGATCCATGCCGATGACACTGTACCACAGCCGGGTGCTGTTGCGGCAGCTACCCAGGACTCGCCCGGGGCGGCGACGGCGGCAGAAGAGCCACGATTCCGGAAAAGTGCCGGAGCCCTTTCTGAGTGGGGGGAGGGACAGGGATTGCGGGAGGGGGTTATTTTACCTGGTTTGGATGGAGCCGTGTTACTCCACAAAGACCTGGGACCCTTGTCCTGCACCGTTGTACCTGTACCAAACCCGGGCGCTGTTGCGGCAGCAGCCCATTGCTTCCCGGCCCAGATGATGCCGACGGTGGCCACTCCAGACCCCCTGCAATCGGGACCAACGAAGGCGGCGGTCATTGCGGGGACCAGCGAGGTAAGCCAGACCAAGTTGCAGACTGACCCTGACTTATTTTTTCCTATGACTGTACCCTGTTGTTTCACTATAGGGGTGACCGGTGGGTGGCAGGAGATAGGGGCACCAGGGGAGGGGAAGGAAGGGCAGCTTGTAGGGCAGCTAGGCTTCCCCATTACCCTGGCAGAGCATCAAGGGGTCTCTCAGTTAAGAGCCCCACTGTTGCAGCCTTGCTATGGGCTGGAGGTGTCAGGGGTTGTGGCACAGTTAGACCATCCCAGGGTAACTTACCGGCCAGGAGCTAAGGTGGGTGCAACTGCACCAGCAACCCTGAGCTCACCTCCGGTAATGGGGGCACAGCTTCAGGGAGAGGGGCTAGCCCGTTAGCACCCAGCTCTAGGGTAGGATTGCCTGGGAGAGGGTTGGGTGGGCCAGTGGGTACAGGGGAGGGAAGGCAGCAAGTGAGCCATCCAGATTTCCCCATTACCCTGGCAGAGCCTCAGGGGGTCTCTCGGTTTAGAGCCCCCCTGTTGTTGCCTGGCTATGGGCTGGAGGTATCAGGGGCAGTGGCACAGTTAGCCCACCCCCAGATTACCTGCCAACCAGGAGCCAAGGTAGGTGCTTCTGCACCAGTGCCCCTGAGCTCCTCTCCGGTAATGGGGAGGCAGTGTCAGGGAAATGGCCTCACTCAGGTGTCCTTAGGGTCCAGTTTAGGATTAACTAGGGAGAAGCGGAGTGAGGGAAGGCTGCAGGTAGGTAGCCAGCACCAGGTCTTAGTATGAGATGAAGGGCTAGTGGTAGCCGGGGAGGGAAAGCAGCAGGTATGGCAGCTAGAGTTTCCCATTACCCTGGCAGAGCCTCATGGGGTCTCTCAGATCAGCAACCCCCTGTTGCAGCCTGGCTATGGGCTGGGGGTATCATGGGCAGTGGCAGACTTGTGCCACCCCAGGGATACCTGCCAGCCAAGGGCTAAGGCGGTTGCATCTGGAGAGATGCCCCATAGCTCATCCTTGGTAAGGGTGAGACAAGGTCAGGGAGGTAGATGCACTCAGGTAGTTCCAGTGTCTGGGTTAGGATTGCCTAGGGGGTAGCGGAGTGCAGGTGGGCTGCAGGGAGGTAAGCAGCAGGAGTCATCAGCAGGGGCTGAGGTGCTGGGCCTAGGGGAGGCTAGGCAGGGAGACACGGTGGAGCAGGGGGAGATAGGAGGTCAGTGGGGTGTCAGGCAGCTGGCAGAAGCTAGGGATGGGCTAGGTAGGCAGGAGGTCCCTTGTTCTGACTGGCCAGGAGTGAACCCCCTGACAGATTCCCCAGGGTTTACCAGAAGTAGGGCTGCGATGAGGTTGGCAGGCAGGAGCAGTAGCCAGGGATAGGGGGTACAGCAGAGGGTTCTGTCCCCAGGGCAGCCAAGGGTAGCTACAGGGAGGAAGGGCAGCACAGTGGAGTGGAGAGGAGTGAGGCTGTCCCTAGCAGCAGTGGTGGTAGCAGGTGCTTGTTTCCTGGCCTTCAGTTTTGAGAGGGCAGGGGCAAAGCAACTGGGTACCAGGGACCCCAGTACAGAATACTGGGAGATTACCTTGTCTCAGGAGGCACAGGAGAGGGTAGGAGTCAGCACCCCAGGTGGTTTCTGGATTCCAGATATGATGCCACTCGGGGTGGGGACTGCCCTAGAGCCAGGGAGAGGAGGCAAGGGTATAGCGGAGCAGCTACAGGTGGGCACAGGGCCAGGGAAGGTAGGGTCCCTACAGGATAGTGACATAGCTCTTTCCCAGACTTGGTTGACAGGAAAGCGACGGTCTGTGCTTGATAGCTGGTCTCTCACTGATGCAGAGACATGCCAGTCTCTGGGCAGTATGCAGCCTGGTCTGCAGAGGTGCCCCTTCACAATGGGCTTGGTTCACCAGGCACTGGGTGGGGGGCAGAGTGTGGCAAAGGAGAATTCCCGGCGGCCACGGTGGAGCACTGCTCAGCAGGATCTGGACTTCACTATCCGCTGTGGCCAGGACAATGTACTGGACAATGCCGGAGGACAATTTTGCCAGGCCAATCCCACAGGACTTATTGAGTGGTTTGAATGCACAAGAAAGACAAGATGTTGTGGATCTCTGTCAACTCTTTGATCAGAATATCTCACCTGACAATGACATCACAGGTCCATTTACACACCTGAAACCCAGGAGTCACTTTACCCCGCCAATTACCACCTGCCCAGCTGTTGAATTGTTTGTCGCCTGCGTAACCAGGGAACTGGAAGCCGAGCCAAAACATTATAAGTCTGTTAATAATCTTACATCTGACGAAAAAATCGGCCTAAAAGAACTGATGTCTGACAAAGCCTACACAATTAAACCATCTGATAAAGGTAGCAATATCGTAATTCAAGACACTGAAGCCTATGTTAGTGAAAACATGAGGCTTCTTAGCGATAAAGACTGCTACGAGACCCTTGACCATAGCCCAACGTCAGAATATAAATCAGAACTGTTAGACATTCTACAGAATGCCCTTGACACCGATATGATCAGCCGAAGTGAGTTCGACTTTATGTACCCGAAGTCACCCACGGTGGCGACATTCTATACCTTACCTAAGGTACATAAAAGGTTACGGTCCCCCCCAGGTCGTCCAATAGTCTCGGGCAATAACTGCCTGTCCGAGGGCAGCAGCATTTACTTAGACAAGGTTCTAAGGGATTTCGTCATTAGTCTCCCTTCGTATGTTCAGGATACGAAAGACACACTTAAGAGACTAGATGGGATCCATGTTACATCCGAGACCATTCTTGTGAGTCTAGATGTAGAATCACTATACACTTCCATTGTTCACAAGAATGGTCTCAATGCTGTCCAATACTTTCTGTCGACCAGGGACCGTAGATTCAACAGACACAACTCTTTCGTCCTTGATCTACTGAATTATGTTCTAACACATAATTACTTTGTTTTTGACGGGCTTTATTACCACCAGACCCAGGGTACCGCTATGGGCACTGCTTGTGCCCCTACGTATGCCAACTTATACCTGGGCTGGTGGGAGCGTATCCACATTTTTAATGAGGATTTCTCTGTCTACACTGACCACATTTCCATGTGGATCAGGTACATAGATGACATTCTGCTCCTATGGGAAGGTTCCACTCAACTACTCCATGAGTTTGTGGAGAAATTAAATACTAATACTCTGAATTTGAGGCTCACGACTGTGCTAAGTACCACCTCAATAACATTCTTAGATTTGAACATATATATTGATGGTGAACGTAACATCCAGACAAAGGTTTATAGGAAAAGCACAGCGACTAACAGTCTGTTACTAGCTCATAGCCAGCACCCTAGAAGCCTCATAAGTGGCATCCCCATAGGTCAGTATCTCCGACTTCGGAGGAATTGCTCCACGACTGAAGAATTTATAGTACAATCTAAAGAACTTCGGTCTAGATTCCTCAACCGTGGCTATCACATCAAAACAATGATTAAGGCTTACCATTGGGCACTACATTGCGATAGGGGTTCCCTCCTGTCTAGAAACAAGACAAAATCTAAGGACAGAACAATTAGAGTCATTGGCACCTTCAACAAACGTTGGTGGGCCATTAAAAAGATATTCGCCAGACATTGGCATCTCTTACAGGCCGATGATGATTTGGCACAGGTTATAGGCCCTAGACCCATGATCACCAGCAGGCGGTCCAAAAACCTACGGGACTCATTAGTGAACAGCCATTTTCAACGTTCCAGAACCACAACTTGGTTAAGCCCTGTGAAGGGCATGTACCGCTGCCAAGGGTGTAAAGCATGCAGACACATAAATGTGGGCAAAGTATTCGCCAATCATGACAACACATCACATTTTTCTGTGGACAGTTTCATCAACTGTCGGACTCCCAACGTTATATATGTTATCACATGCGAATGTGGTAAGAGATACGTTGGAAAAACAACTAGACAACTACGCAGATGTGTTTTGGAACACATTAATTCCATTAAACACTCTGCTGAAACATCTGTTGCCAGACATGTGACACAATACCACAATGGCGATACTAATGCCATCAAATTCATGGGCATTTACCAGCTGAAATGTCCCATGAGAGGGGGCAATATTGACCAATCCCTGCTTCGGATTGAAGCAGAATGGATTTTCAAATTAAAAACCAGGAGCCCCAATGGACTCAATGAGGGGTTTACTTATACACCCTTTATTTGATCAGGAAGGTTCTCCTGGTTAGACTCTGTTATCTATCCTGTGTTCTCCTGTTGTATTTAAATGGTCTACTCATACGCTATATATACTTCCATATACGAGCAGCCACACCATTCTCCATGCCCAGCATTTGATATTGAAAGATATTAGAATATTACCACCATATTAATGACTATATTACCAAAGTTCTAAACCCAGCGTTGGGCTTAGTCGTTATGTATGCTATATGTGTGTAGAATAGTAATTACACGATGAAAATACCACGCCAAATTGCTATATACATATACATTAATTGTTTTTTTATTTTCTTTATTCATCCTATCACTACCTCCAAGCCTGACACATTGAGCAGTATATCACTATGGGGGAGTATATACAACTTAATCTCTGCAATTATACTCTGCACAAAATATTTCCATAAGGTACTGTAGACCCTTACCCACCATTAACTGATTATTATCTGTCACATATTCAATAACACCCTTCTTACTTGCCAACATCTAGGGTATGAGCTTTTAAAGATTATCTACTATCTATACATCCAAAGCTCTATATGTACCCTTTATGGCTTAGATGTATATCATGAGTATTTTCAACCATATTGAATGAGGACAGATCGATTGAACAATCAAAATCACACTGTTTATTAATAAGGCTAAATATTTCTAAGTGCCCACGCATGCGCGATATGAACATTTTTATTTTTGACGAAATTTTCTAAGTCCCGACGCATGCGCATTGCGCGTGACCTCAGACGGCAGCAAGCCACATAATTTTGGAGTACGAACGCATGCGCAACATGCCTGGACTATGGCAGTACCGTTGCCTCAGTCTCTTACACATGCGCGGTTATATGAGTTACTTTGGAGCCTCCGTGCATGCGCAGTCGCACGGGCATCGGGCTAGAACCTTTAAGTCTTCGCGCATGCGCACTGCATAGACTCTGATTTAGCAATTTTTACTCTAAGTGCCCACGCATGCGCAATATGCTCTACTTTGGTTTGTTGGATTCTCTGAGTCCACGCGCATGCGCATTGGACTCTAATTTCGCCGATTAATGCCACACTATTATAGAAGCCCCAAAAAACGCTCGAATTAACATACAAATTCAGCACTATTGTTGTTGAATGTGTGGGAACTGACCCAGATGTTTTAATTAGCATTTTTGTAGTTTGATGGGTTTAGTTTGGTAACTGACCAACTGCGCATGTGCAACAGCTGGCAATTGTTCAATCTGTAATCAAGGTACTGTTTGGGTATATAAGGGTTCATTCTTCCTCCCCCCAGCAAATTTGTCCCTGAGGAAGCTCCTTTGCTGGAGGGAAACGCGCGTTGGACGCGCAATGTTGTCAGTCTCCTACTTGGAGCTGCTTTTATGTAGTGTTCTGTAGTCTCCTGGCTCTATCTATGTAGATCTAAATTGGTTACCTTTACTAACACTCAGTGCGCAAGCCTTCCTGCTTTCTATATGACATGTTCATTTGGAGTGTGCTGTATAATGACTCACTGACCAAAATGCTGTGAACAATTGCTTCACTATGCTGTGAGTCATTTACCCTCCATTACCACACTATCAGTTGCACTTCTATGCCTAGTGGATGGTAATACACTTCTAACTAACATCCCCAAGTGCTCTGTGGTTTATAAGTCCAAGCAGGACTGCAGTATTGTCACGATACAATCATTCACTGAGTTTGTTAGTTATATTTATATATATATATACATGTACCTGGTCTCATAGGTGCCCCAGAGGGGTTTATACCCTGACTATTAGCGTCTTGTGTCCTGCTATCTCAACTACAATTTGCTGTTTGAGACCATTCCAACGCACATTCACTGACACGGACGCTTGGTCTTGTTAATTTAATTTATTTTTAATGCACAATACACGACGTTTTGGTAACATATGTTTTATGTAAATATATTAAAAGTTAAATTTTAAATCAAGTAGGAGTGCAGTATAGTGAATTCTTTTAGGAGACACATCCATTTTGTGTTTTCCTTCCCTCCCTTTTTCTGATCTTCTGGAGGGAACTGAGACCCCCATTTCAATCTTTACTGATCATAAAAATTTTCTTTACATAGAGAGTGTACGTCGCCTTGGGGCTCGTCAGGCTCGATGGTCTCTTTTTTTTCCGAAATTTAATTATCTCATATCTTACATTCCTGGCACAAAAAATCAAAAGGCAGACGCACTTTCACGTTAATTCCTGTTCGAGGACAATTCCGAAGTTATCTCCGAGACAATCTTACCCTCCAAATATATAATTTCGGCCAACTCTTTTGATATCCTGGATCAGGTCATGGCAGCACAATCTAACCTCCTGAGCGGCCTTAAGGTGCCGGTCAGCCGTCTGTATGCAGCTCCACGCTTCCTTAAGAAGATTCTTGAGTGGGGTCATTCTTCTAGGTCAGCCAGTCACCCAGGCATTAGCAGAACTTCTGACCTCATTGGTCGTACCTTTTGGTGGCCAACCAGGTTGCAGGACATTTTGGAGTATGTAAAAACCTGTCCAATCTGCGTCCAGGTTAAGACCATTCATAGAAAGCCGTACGGCCTTCTACAACCCCTCCCTATACCAGAACGCCCATGGAGTCATCTGTCCATGGACTTTGTGGTTGAACTTCCAACCTCTAAAGGGATGAACACCATTCTGGTTGTCGTGGACCGTTTTTCCAAGCAGGCTCATTTCGTCCCCCTTAAAGGCCTACCCAATTCCGCCACCCTGGCAGACGTTTTTGTTAAGGAAATATTCCGCATTCACAGAGTTCCTCTTTCCATCGTATCCGATCGAGGTACACGATTTGTCTCAAAATTTTGGCGGGCCTTCGCTCGCAGGATGGATATCACCCTCCATTTTTCTTCCGGGTATCATCCCCAAACTAATGGGCAAACCGAGAGAACGAACCAGACTCTGGAGCAATACCTCCGATGCTTCATCGTGGACAGCCAGGACAATTGGGTAGATTTACTTCCGTGAGCAGAGTTCTCCCATAATTCTTTAAAGAACAGCACCACGTTGAAATCCCCTTTTTTCATTAATTATGGTTTTCATCCGGGTCAGCTCCCCATCACCTAAGTTCCTTCCGGGGTTCCAGCGGCCGATGACCGAATCAAAGATCTTCAGGAATCCTGGAAAAAGATCCAAGAGGCTTTGAGAAAGGCAACCCACAGACAAAAGGCACAGGCAGATCTTCACTGCCGTCAGGCACCAGTGTTCAAGCCAGGGGATAAGGTCTGGCTTTCCTCCAAGAACATTAGACTGAAGACTCCTAGCCACAAGCTGGCTCCCAGGTACTTGGGCCCATTCTCAGTAGTGGAACGGATCAATCCTGTGGCATATCGTCTGGAACTTCCTCCATCCATGAAGATACCCTCCGTGTTCCATGTGTCACTGCTGAAACCTGTGTCCCAGAGTCCGCGATTCCATAGGACACCGATTGACCCTAAGCCAGTCATAGTTCAGGGGCAGGAGGAGTTTGAGATTCAGTCTATTTTGGATTCCAGGAGGACGAGGGGTTCGGTGCAGTACCTGGTTCACTGGAAGGGCTTTGGCCCAGAGGAAAGATCTTGGCTACCTTACCATCAAATACATGCTCCAAGACTGCTGAGACTCTTTCACTCTAAATTTCCCCAAAACCCATATTGGAGTCGTCCTGTGGCCGCTCCTCAAGGGGGGGTACTGTAAGGTCCGGGGGAACATCTCTCCCTAAGGGAGTTCCCCCCACGACTTTACCTACCCATGCTGCGGTCCTGCTCCCTCGCCGCCGCGGGCAGGATCTTCCTTCCGCTCCGCTTCCCGCGGTGGCTACTGAACGCGCGCATGCGCGCGCACGATCGAGAACTTTTACGTCCTCCCTCAGGAGGAGTTCCCGCCCCCAGCTCAGGCCGCGAGTATCTCTTCCGCGCGGCGCACACACCTGATGCGCATGCACCGCTCACAAGCCTCGCATGAAAGCGCAGCTGTGGCAATCATCTCCCCACCAATTCCTATCTTCCCTGCGGCCGCTCCCTTGTCACTCCCCCTCTTCCTATTGGGCCTCCCTCCTTGTCCGTGGTGAGCACAGCGTAACACTTTCCGATCGGTGACCTGATATGGGACGCCACGTGTGCGAGATGCGGGGCCCGAATCTTAAAGCCGATGCTGCTGCGGCCTACGGCCTTCACTGTTAAAGATGTGACTGACCCCAAGACATGGGCGGTCAAACAAGACACAACATCTACCTCAGCTATGGAGGTTCAAGAAGGCCCGAGTTCTATGGAGAACACTCCTGGGGGTCTGTGCTGAAATGCTCGCCCGATGACGAGAACACCACTGTCTGATTGCATAATCTGTGCAAACAGTGTGGGGGTGACCACTACCTGGACAATGCTTGAAACTACCCATGGCATCAATTTTCAAAATTTCTTTTTTCAGTCCTCCTAGCGACTATCCTTTATCAGGAAACATTTGATGTAAGCATTTTGGACCATAGTTCTTGCTCAGTCTGAAGCACTTTATAACATGTTTATCTTCTTCACTAGACACCATTTTGTAACTATGCACTTGATGCACCTCATGCCGTCACCAATTCCAACGAATATTTATTAGATTATCAAATAATTCTTAAATTTGTAATATATATATATATATATATATGAACAACAAGAAAAGAAAGCGCCCGATCCTAGTGCAATATGAAAATAACACTTTTAATAAAATCTAGTAGGTCCAACAATATTACACTCACAAACGAATAAAAAGTTAAAGCATGAAATGAGTATCCCCTGATGAAATCACCAGAAGAGTGATTAAACGCGTTGGGAAGAATATTTGCAGTTATTAAGGACTAAACTGTGAATACTTTATTTGCTGTCTGTTGTGTATACTCGTGGACACTCCAAAGACACTAGCATACTGCCGGTTTCACATCTAAACAGCGGGGCTGCTTACCCACTGCCTCCCATCCGGTTCACATTGCATGTGTGGTAGACTTCCGGGTCAAAGTAGGAGAGGCTGCTGCAGTTCCTATACCGGTCGGAGGATTATCCTAAGAAGCTGAAACTTCACCCAAGAAGGGAGCGGTGTATCAACGGAGCCACAACATCACACGGAGGCGAATGAGTATACTCATTTCATGCTTTAACTTTTTATTCGTTTGTGAGTGTAATATTGTTGGACCTACTAGATTTTATTAAAAGTGTTATTTTCATATTGCACTAGGATCGGGCGCTTTCTTTTCTTGTTGTTCGCAGATTCTTGGGAGGTCGTTGGTCCTTGTGGAGAGCTGCCAGATCCTATTTTTGAACCCTCCCCCCTTTTTTTTCATTTTTATTTTCATTTTCATTTTTTATTTTTCTTGATTTTTCATTTTTTACTATTTGTAATCACAATTTATTTTTTGAAATAGGGTTTCAGTATCCACTGGTTAATTTATTGGTCCACAATTTACACCATTTATGTTTATCCTTAGCATGTCCACAAATAACTCATTATTTTAGCTATATATTTTATACTATTTTATTTTTTAATAAGTGTATAGTCAAACTTTTTTTTGCCATATCCATACTGTTTTATATCTATATATATTTCATCTCAGTGGTAAATATACCTGTTAGGCGCAGTCTTTTCTTTGTTTGTATATATATATATATATATATATATATATATATATATATATATATATATATATATACAGTTAGGTCCGGAAATAATTGGACACTGATGCAAGGTTTGTTTTTTCGGTTGTGTACCAAAATAAATTCAAGTTACAGTTAAATAATGAATATGGGCTTAAAGTGCAGTCTATCAGCTTTAATTTGAGGGTATTCACATCCAAATTGGAGGAAGGGTTTAGGAATTACATCTCTTTAATATGTAGTCCTCTCTTTTTTAAGGGACCAAAAGTAATTGGACAATTGACTCAAAAGCTGTTCCATGGACAGGTGTGGGCTATTCCTTCGTTATTTCATCATCAATTATGTCCTGGATCTAGAATCATAGTTCTGTTCCCTTTCCCTTTTTTGCAGCTCTGCCTGCTGGCCCTTTATGTTGTATACTTTCCCTGCAGTTATTATTCCCAGTGCAGGCGATTTGGATACATTAGTTTCTTTATCTCCTAGCCTCCTGCAGCGGTTGCCATGACTACCCCTGTTATTCCCCTGGCATAGTGGACTGTTCCACTCACCCCTGCCTGTATTCACAGTTTCCTTAGCCCAGGCTCTGTTCCTGTGAGGAGCCTCCATTTTGCTTTCTTTTCACCTTAGCAGGCACTACCTATGCCCTCAGTTCCCGGTAAGAAGCATCGTTTTTACTTTTTGTCCTTACTATCAAGCACTATTATTGCAGACAAACTCTCTCACTACACCATCTACAAGTATATCTGTTATCTGCTGCTTTTCAATAAAGTGAAGAAAACTTATAGAACTTGTGGTGCTTGTAAACGGAAACTAGTTAAACTGTCTGACCATATATTATCCAGCATATTTCCCTGTGCACAAATTAAGCAGGTAAGAGGTCTGGAGTTGATTCCAGGTGTGGCATTCACATTTGGAAGCTGTTGCTGTGAGCCCACAACATGCGGTCAAAGAAGCTCTCAATGCAAGTAAAACAGGGCATCCTTAGGCTGCAAAAAAAAAGAAAATCCATCAGAGAGATAGCAGGAACATTAGGAGTGGCCAAATCAACAGTTTGGTACATTCTGAGAAAAAAAGAACGCACTGGTGAGCTCTGCAACACAAAAAGGCCTGGACGTCCACGAAAGACAACAGTGGTGGATGATCGTAGGATCCTTTCCATGGTAAAGAAAAACCCCTTCACAACATCCAGCCAAGTGAAGAACACTCTTCAGGAGGTAGGCATATCATTATTTAAGTCTACATAAAGAGAAGCCTTCACGAGAGCAAATACAGAGGGTTCACCACAAGGTGCAAACCATTCATAAGCCTCAAGAATAGAAAGGCCAGATTAGACTTTCCCAAACAATATCTAAAAAAGCCAGCCCAGTTCTGGAACAGCATTCTTTGGACAGATGAAACTATGATCAACCTGTGCCAGAATGATGGGAAGAAAAAAGTATGGAGAAGGCTTGGAATGGCTCATGATCTGAAGCATACCACATCATCTGTAAAACATGGTGGATGCAGTGTGATGGCATGGGCATGCATGGCTTACAATGGCACTGGGTCACTAGTGTTTATTGATGATGTGACAGAAGACAGAAGCAGCCAGATGAATTCTGAAGTGTATAGGAATATATTGTCTGCTCAGATTCAGCCAAATTCAGTGAAGTTGATTGGACGGCGCTTCACTTTACAGATGGACAATGACCCAAAACATACAGCGAAAGCAACCCAGGAGTTTTTTAAGGCAAAGAAGTGGAATATTCTGCAATGACCGAGTCAATCACCTGATTTCAACCCAATCGAGCATGCATTTCCCTTGCTGAAGACAAAATTGAAGGCAGAAAGACCAACCAACAAACAACAGCTGAAGACAGCGTTTGGTGATGTCCATGCGTTCCAGACTTCAAGAAGTCATTGCCTGCTAAGGATTCTCGATAAAGTATTAAAAATGAACATTTTATTTATGATTGTGTTAATTTGTCCAATTACATTTGAGCCCCTGAAATAAGGGGAGTGTGTATGAAAATGGTTGCAATTCCTAAACGTTTCATACAATATTTTAGGTCAACCCTTGAATTAAAGCTGAAAGTCTGCACTTCTATTACATCTCGGTTGTTTCATTTCAAATCCATTGTGGTGGCGTACAGAGCCAAAATTATGACAATTGTGTCAGTGCCCAATTATTTCCGGACCTAACTGTATATATATATATATATATATATATATATATATATATATATATATATATATCTTCTCAAATAAGAAATGCTTACCAGCACCAGAAAGGATAAAGGTACTGTAGAATGTAAATAATGATATTACTTTATTATGACATGCTCCACACCCAGACCGAGCACTTAAAAAGGTGCATGTCCGCTTGGGGTTTTTATTTATTTTTGTATTAGATAGGAAGAAGGGGTCTCCTGAGCTGAACCTGATTAATTTCAGCTCCGGGACCCACTGCTTCCTGAAATACTTACCACCAAAGGTGATGCTGGTAGCCGTTCTGGCTGAGCACACAATATGGCGGCGAAAATCTGCCATGTTTCAATCATCGGTGGCGGATTTCTATAGGCCCCCATTGGTCTACCAGGGATCTCAAACGGTGACCTATAGATTTCAAGTAGCTTTGGGAGCTATTGCACACAACACCTCAAAAGTATGTCCTGCCATGTATGGACTTCTCTGGCATTGCCATCTGCTATTCTAGTCCAGTATTTCTAATTTAGTCAAGAGAAGAACTAAGGCAATAGGTTGGTTCTCCACACAATTATTAATATGAGTAAAGACGGTTACAAGGGAACTTTTGAGAACATACCTGCTCATACACATATGACAATGCAGAATTGTTAAGCGTGTTTATATTGTGCTATAGATACAGATGAGTAAACAAAAGACTGCTGGTTGGTGTCATGTGCTTAATTACCCTAGAAGAGGAAGCGAGAGAATGACTTGAAAAATTTGAGGTCGTGCTATTAATCACACACACTTTAGTTCCCACAGGGAGATCGCAGAGTATCAATGTGTTTTATCTATTGCTTCACTACGTCTAAGAGTTAACATTTCTAATAACCATATTCTTTCTGGTAAAATGCAGGTGTGTCATTGGTAGGGAATATGATACCCTTTAGGGGAACCAACATTAGAGTTATTTGTAGGTGAAATTAAAGAGCTTCCAAACTCCAACAGGTCTCTTATTCAAGTCTTAGTACACTTACTTAAAAGACCTGTACTTACACTTGGGGGGAAATTGCTATTTCAAATGGTAAGGAAACAAGAATCTATTTTTGGGAAGATCTGGGAGTGGAGACATTTCAGTGAGAAGTAGGGCCACTCTGGCTAGAGATGGTTCTCAATTTCCTGCATACATTAGAATAACAGGGCAGTTCCATATATGCTAAAGTGGCCAAAGCAGCCGTTCAGGTCGTCATCGGACACAATCTCCCATTGAAGTAAATTGATTTTGTCCGGCTGCTTTGGTGTACAGTATATAGAGTTACCTCCAAAAACATTCGGCCAGTGAGGGTATGTTAAGGTTTTACAAGCCTTCTCTGGCAGACACAAGTATTACAATAACTGGAGAAATGCTTTTTCTTTTCAGGGGACACAACACAACAGTTTTATAAACACACTGTCAAAGGTTTATCAAATGTCTTCTCTGAATCAGTGGCTGGGATCAAAACGGGCAATACTGTAGTCTGTTTGTTGTCAAACTACAATTTCACATGGGTAATACAGGAGATAATGATTCCTGTAAGTTATATGTATGTGCTATGGATTGTGATACATTGTTTGTTAATTAATGCCCATATTGCAATTGTTATATGGCATGATTAAATGTGTACGTGTGAACAAGTAACAAATAAGTTTACAGGTGTCATAGAGAAATATAAATATTGTATACTTTCTCTAAGTGAGAGTACTTCTTAAGAAAGATGAGTGATCATAAAACACACAGTAATGTACATTAGCCTGGAGAGAGGTTATTGATAAACTTGTGTCCATCTCCTTCCACACCACCTATGAGCTAAATGTTATCAGTTCCACCTCTGAGTAGATCAGAGAGAAATTCAGTATACAGTAAGTGTGAGATGACTTGGGAAAAAAAGGACTTTTATGGCGCTTAGACAATTAATAAAATCACACAATTGATCTATGAAATCAAACCCGTCAAGGTGGTGAATCAGCTCTACAGTTGGGAAATCCTCAATGATTATTACAGTGCCGTCATATATATATATGAAAATAGAAACAAGATAAAGAGTGCAACAATAGTTCATTATCCCTGATGATTTTCACTTCGTTGCTTTAGTTGCAATTTATGTGTATCCTTGGTATAAACCAAAAATGTTTGGACCTTATGATCACAATGATTGATTTAATAAAACTTTAGTAAAAAAAACAATGAACAAACAAGGTTTCAATAAACCAAACCTATAATGTTGTCTATATCTTCTTTTCAACGTCAGTGTGCAAAATTGAAAATCTACTCACTTGAAGTAACTAGGACAGGATGGGCCGCCAACAGAAATCATGGGGCCTAGGACAAATGAAAGGAGCAGCCCCCTCCCCCCAAACCATAGCACACTTAATCCATAAAAAAAATTTTTGCGTGCAACTTTTACTTAACTGTTTTCTTGTTATTATTAATACGGAAGCGAATGACTGCCTGGGTGGGTGACTGCCTGGGTGGGTGGGTGACTGCCTGAGTGGGTGACTGCCTGGGTGGGTGGGTGACTGCCTGAGTGGGTGACTGCCTGGGTGGGTGACTGCCTGGGTGGGTGGGTGACTGCCTGGGTTGGATGACTGCCTTTGACTGCCTGCCTTAATTGGCTGCCTGGGTGGCTGACTGACTGCCCGGGTGGGTGACTGACTGCCTGCCCTTTGGGTGGTTGACTGACTGACTGGCTGCCTGCGTGGGTGGCTGACTGACTGCCTGGGTGGCTGACTAACTGCCTGGGTGACTGACTGCCTGGGTGGGTGACTAACTCCGTGGGTTACTGACTGCCTGGGTGGGTGACTAACTCCGTGGGTTACTGACTGCCTGGGTGAGTGTCACGATGGACACCAACATTATCAACACATTTATATTTCTGGGTACTTGATTGAACTCTTAACTAACTAACTCTTAAAACCCTTGATGCAAGTATTGCCATTGAGGGGTAGTACATTTCTAGGAAAGATTGGTCAAAGAGGGAAGGAGTGGTGTTACTGTATACTGAAGACTCCTTACAATTTAAGCTGCTAAATTGCCTCCCAAGCTCACCCTCTTTTGAAATCCTAAACCTAGGGTGACCAGATTTTCCAAATGAAAAACCGGGATACAAAAAAAAAATTATTTATAAAACAAATTACATCACGTGACGCACCCCGTTGCCATGACAACGAGACACTGACGTTAGGCGGTGACATGTTGCCATGACAATGTGGCATCACGTGATGCCTCGGCACCATAATGTATCCCGTTGGTGGGGGCTGCAGTGTGTATTTGTGTTTATAGGAGGTGGGCCCTGCAGTGTGTGTGTGTGTATATAAATAATTAATTAAGACATTAATAAAAATTAAAATAATTAACAAATTAAAATTAAATAAATAATTTACATAAATTAAAATTAAATAAAAAAATGTAGACATTAATTAAAATGAAGACTTTTAAAAATGTGACATTCCTGACCTTGTGTGTATATTACACTTTGCAAAATAGGGTCTCTTGCTCTCCTCGTGGCAGTCAGTGACATCACTGCCATGCAGGGCCGCAGACAGCTTTCCTGGGGCCCAGGAACAATGTTTCCACCGGGGCCCCCTACCCACGTTTTGGCAGCCTTGCAAGAACCCCCCCTTCTCACACACCTCACTCTCAGCCCACCTCACACTCCTCAGTCACCCTTTCCTTCCCCCCTCTCTCTTACACCCCCATGCATTTTTCTCCCCTCCCCACACTCAACCTCCCTCCCCAATATACGTGCACACACACACGCACACACACACACACACACACCCTCTCCTCCTCATACTTCCCCCTCCTCTCCTCATACTTCCCCCTCCTCTCCTCATACCTCCCCCTCCCCTCCTCATACTTCCCCCTCTCCTTATATGTCCCCCTCTTCTCCTCCCCTCATACCTCCCCCAACTCTTCATACACCTCCCCTCATACCTCCCGCTCCTCATACCTCTCCCTCCCCATCCTTTCCTCATACCTACCCTCTCCCCTCCTCATATCTCCCCCTCCTCATATCTCCCCATCCCTCCTCATACCTGCTCCTCTACTCCTCATATCTCCACCTCTCCTCCTCATATCAAATCTCCCCCTCACCGCCTCATAACACCCCCTCCTCATATCTCCTCCCCTCCTCATATCTCCCAATATCTCCCCCTCCCCATCTCATATCTCCTAACACCTCCCTCTCCCCTCCTCATACCTCCTCCCTCCTCTCCTCATATCTCCCCCTCCTCTCCTCCTCCCCATCCTCATATTTCCCCCTCCCCTCCTCATATCCTCCTCCCCCCATATCTCCCCCTCCTCACCCCATATCTCCCCCACCACTCCTCATATCTCCCCTGCCCCTCCTCATATCTCCTAATATCTCCCCCGCTCCCCTCATATCTCCTAATATCTCCCCTACCCCTCTTCATATCTCCTCCTGCCCTCCTATTATATTTCCCTCATCCCTCCCCTCCTCATATCTCCCCCTCCTCATATCTCCCCCTCCTCACCTCATATCTCCCACTCCCCTCTTCATACCTCCCCCTCCCCTCCTACCTCCTCATCCCATATCTCCCCCTCCTCACCCCATATCTCCCCCGCCCCTCATCATATCTCCCCCACCCCTCCTCATATCTCCTCCTGCCCTCCTCTTATATCTCCATCATCCCTCCCCTCCTCATGCCTCCCCCTCATACCCCCCACATCTCATATCTCCCCCTCCTCATCTCATATCTCCCCCGCCTCATCTCATATCTCCCCCATCCCTCCTCATATCTCTTCCATTCCTCCTCATACCTTCCCATCCCTCCTCATACCTTCCCCTCCCCATACCTTCCCCTCCCCATACCTTCTCCTCCCCATACCTTCCCCTCAGCTCCTCATACCTCCCCTTCCACATACCTTCCCCTCAGCTCCTCATATCGCCCCCTCCCCATACCTTCCCCTCAGCTCCTGATATCGCCCCCTCCCCATACCTTCCCCTCAGCTCCTCATATCTCCCCCTCCCCATACCTTCCCCTCAGCTCCTCATATCTCCCCCTCCCCATACCTTCCCCTCAGCTCCTCATATCTCCCCCTCCCCATACCTTCCCCTCAGCTCCTCATATCTCCCCATACCTTCCCCTCAGCTCCTCATATCTCCCCCTCCCCATAATCTTCCCCTCAGCTCCTCATATCTCCCCCTCCCCATACCTTCCCCTCCCTACACCTACTTTCAGCTCCTTATATCTCCCCCTCCTCATACCTCTCCCTTCTCTCATGAAACACACAGACAGACAGACGGAAGACAGACAGGAGACACACACACACCTCTCACTGAGAAGCAGCTCACTCCACCCGGCCCCGGTAGAAAGCCCCTCTGACCTCAAACCAATCCCCTGCTTAAAGCCCAGCCCCCCGGCATTCTAACATGGAAATTACTACCCGGCTGCCGTATCCTCCTCCTCGGCGCCGGCGCCACCGCTCACTCCCCCCTCTCCCCGCGCGCATCGCCGTGCAACCCCCCCCCCCCGCGCATCGCCGCGCAGCCCCCCGCGCATCGCCGTGCACCGTCGACGACTCCCCTGAGCACCAGGGAGAAAAACCGGGACATTCCCGGGACGGACGGGCAACCGGGACAGCCCAGCAAAAACTGGGACAGCCCCGGCAAAAACCGGGACTGTCCCGGCAAAACCGGGACGAATGGTCACCCTACCTAAGCCGATTCTTATTGCTGTCATCTACTGCCCCCTCAAGTCCCACTACAATCCCTAACTGATATCACCCAGTTTCTTGGCTCAATTTCCTCTCTGATTGGGAAGTATGATGTGTTGGTTCTTGGGGATTTCAACTTCAATTGGCTTGACCCTAAAAACAACTACATCTAGACACAATTAAAGTCACTAAACATAACCCAACTAATTTCCCAAACCCACACAGACAAAACTACAATCTCACAACCAGTCCTTGCTAGATTGGATTCTATCCTCTAGTCCAAACAGAATCCAATCCTCTGGTATCCTGCCTGACATTTTCAGTTACCGTCTAATAGTGTACTGTGTAAGGAAAATCAGACCACCCAAATCAAGCCCTAATGTTTTGCTCACATGGACATTTAGTAACTTTAACCACTACAATTTCAGGTTGATCTTACCAACTGTCCTTGGTACAGAATCAACCCTGATTCTGCTCTTGATTATTTCCAAACAGAATTCTTAAAAATCTGTCATATCCATGCCCCACTAAACAGAATAAGACTACAGGGGGCCCATCTTCATGGGTTACAACCGACCTCATTGTGCTTTACAATTTTAGGGATGCCTTGTGGAAAAGCTACAAAGTAACTGGCACTACAAAGGATCTTAATAACTATAGATGCCTGTGGAATACATGCACAAGGCAAACAAGACACGCAAAAGCCCAATATTACAGTACTCTGACAATCTTCACCAGAATACATCAAATCCAGTAAACGTCTGGAAGGTCATCAACAATATATTCTAGCCTTCTAGCCATCAACAACCATCTAATATCAAAAAGGATGACGTTACTACTGTATGACAAATCCCACTGACATTGCAAATACATTTAATTAATACTTTGTGGTGTGTGCTACTTCCATATCAGCAAAGCAAAACCCCAACTACAAACATGGAGCTCAATCTGGGAAAACACCTATAGCCCCACCCTCTCCCAACATTGCCCACAATTTTCAATTTGTATCTGAAGAGGAGCTTACACAATTGCTCCTCAAATTAAAACTAAGCAGCCAATGTGGATCCAACCTATGACAATCAATGTTTCTATGACTCGGTGCCCCAGCCATTGCTATACCTCTTGCCTCCATAATCAACTCTCTTTTGTCTGCAGGCCATATCCCTAAAACCTGGAATACTGCCAGAGTTGTCCCAATCTTCAAAAGTAGGGACAAGAAACACTGTCTCAAACTACAGGCCAATCTCTATTCTCCCAATACTATCCAAAGTCATGGAAAAATGTGTCCACTCCCAATAAAGTGATTATTATACCAAGACAAATTTCCTTAGCAAACTCCAATTGGGCTTTTGCCCCAAACACTCCATGGTAACTACCCTCCTAAAAGTTTGCAATGAGATCCAGTGGGGAATGGAACTAGGATAATTCACTGGTGCCATATTCCTAGATTTTGCAAGTGCTTTTGATACTGTTGATCATGTTATCTTCTTAAACAAGTTCCAGTGCTCTGGAATAGAGGAACATGCTTTAAAACCTGTTTCATTCCTACCTATCAGGTAGATCCCAACATGTGTCTATCTCGAGCTCCAACATCAGCCACTTGGATTTCTCCTGAAGGGTCCGCAAGGATCTGTTTTGGGGGCCCTACTCTTTTCAGTCTTCATCAATGATTTACCTTCAGCATGTAAGAGAGCTTCAATGCACATGTATGCGGATAACAAAATCTTATATGCACACAGCCCTAACCTCTCTGACCTTGGACACGTACTTCAATCTGATTTTTCAAGACTTGAAAACTGGATTTCCCAAAACAAACTGTTTTTAATAAGACTGTAACAATGGTATTTGGGACCAAGGCTCAATTTTTAAAGCTTCCAATGACTGAGCTCCAGATCAGAACCAACTCTAATACCATCCTAGCCCGTCACTAGTTTTAAATATCTGGGCATATGTTTGACTCCCATATAAAATTTGGGTTGCACATTGATACGCTGACATCCAAAACCTATGCCAAACTAGGTGTACTACAGTATATAGGAACAAATCCTCCCTAAATTTGCTGGTCAGAAAGCGCATTGCACAGCAGATGCTAATGCCAATTATAAGGAAGAAAAACAATGTCGGAGCACAGCGCTAAAAATGAATTGGAATGAGCTGGAGGCAAAGGATAAAAGGTATTTCATGGACAAAAAACCTACCTCTAATGTCTAGAGGAACGCATTTCGCATTTTTAACCTTCTTTTGCTTGTTATTTTATTAAATACCTTTTATTGTTTTCCTCCAGCCCTTTCCAATTCTTTGTTACGGCTGTGCTCGGCCAATGTTTCTCTTCCTTTGCTGATTAGGCAGAAGCACGCCAAGAGCTATCTGGAACGTCAAGCGGTCTACTACTGTGCGTACTTACACACTGTCATTGACACTTGTGTGGAACTGTTTTCATGCAATTGTGCCATTATTCATCTATACGGGATTTGGATAGGGTATGAGGGTTACCAAGGCTCCTACCTAGATGGGGTTCCAGTTTTCCTTTCTCCCTTTCCCAATCATTGGGTTACAGCCTAGGCTCAAAGTTCATTTTTCCTGTCTTGCCTTCAAATACTTTCTGGGCAAGCTACTTGTCTATCTGAACAAACTCCACACCCCTATCACACGCAGCCCTTATCACCTGAGATCTGACTCCAAAAGACCGTTCACAGTCCCAAGATTCAGCTAAGTATCTGATTATTCCTCCTTCTCGTACCGTGCACCTCACAACTGGAACAACCTACCTGAGCCTCTCAAAGCTGCCTACAGTCTAAGTTCTTTCAAAACTAAAGCGGTCTCATATTTTAATCTGGTCTGTAACTGTTTCATACTCCTATAACATATCTTTAACTGTTCATGCAATACCTTTAAATTATAATGTATAACCTCTGTTCATTTAATGTAACCATGTATTGTCATCATAACTATTTGCCCAGAACATACTTTAAAACGAGAGGTAACTCTTGATTTACTTCCTGGTAAACATTTTATAAATAAATGCATTTATATTATAACTGGAAATATCACTCTGGTGTATATCTGCAATGCTATTTAAACTGTAGTAAGTAGAACTTCGCCTCAGATTTTGTTTAATTCACATCTCTAATGTATTCTCTAGTACAGGGGGGCGCAAACTTTTTTCCCTGCGCCCCCCTGCCGGCTGTCCCCTCACTCCCACGCCCCCCCCAATCCCAACTTACCCGCGCTCCGGCGTAATGACGTCACGTTGCCATAGCAACGTGACGTCACATGACCTTGCAGCGTCATTTTGACGCCGCGTTGCCATGGCGACGCAGGGAGGAAGCCGCCGGAGCCACGGTAAGTTAGGTTTACAGAGGCCCTCCAGCTCCCCCGGCACTTAATTTAAGTGCCTTCGGGAAGCGCGCGGGGCCTCTGTAAACCCCGCACCCCCCGTCGGCAGTGTCGTGCCCCCCCTGGGGGTCGCGCCCCACAGTTTGCGCACCGCTGCTCTAATAGATCGTTCAGTTTACTGTTGAACTTTTTTTTTTTACCTTTCACTTTCTATTCTTCTCTTTGTGAATAACCTATTTCCCTCACTAGGAATCTACTGCTGGGAACTTCAGCTTTCTGTTCTGCCTTAAATGTGCATTCCATAGAAAAAAAAATTTTAACTACTGTATGTGCCCTTTTTTTGTAATTTTGCTTTCAGTTGTGAAATTGTATTGAACATTCCTGCTTTACACAATACTTCAAAACACGTCACACATTGTGGACACAACATTCTATTCTGTACACTCTATATTGCAGTTCTCCCAACGCAACAGAGAGATTTCATAAACGTAAACATAAAATAAAAAAACAAGAAAAACCATAGACGTCTACATTGAAAGGGCTTTGATAAATGTTACACTTTACCGGGGTACTGATAGATTGACAAGCATCAAACGGTTCCAGTGTAATCTTAATCACCTAACTTCAAGTAGTAGGTAAATGGTAGTGTTAAAATAATTTATTAAACTCAATTTTAAAATAAGACGGGGTGATAATATGAACACACATACATGTAAGGATACAAGGTTGGGGCGTATAATTATATGCTCCCATAGAATCGACGTATAGGTATATTGCTATACTCTCCTAATAGTGTTCACAATGTTTATTGCGTGAATTGCGTCCCTGTATATCTCATTCTGCCCATATTTTAATGGCAGAGTTTCTGGTATAGAAGAGTTTCTATATGTCTCACACTGATACTATTCCAGTAGTGGAGTTCCTTGATATAGGACGTATTTGCCACACAGTTTATGCATTTCGGTAGATCGCGGTATATACGGTAATTATACTATCACTGCTTCAGTGAACATGATGTTGGTTCACTGAGTAGTGCATTCGCTTGCAACAAGATCCCTTCCTATATGAACCTAATATAGGTCCACTTAGAGTTGTGTGTGTTAACCAGTATAATTACATGCTCAAATAGATTAGTGGAATTCACTCTTATTTTCTTATAATTAGTATATGACCAATGATATAGACACAATGAAGGCAAAATGCTTTAAATGTTTTTTCTCTAACCATCAGTCCAGAACAATCTGCGGTAAAGGACATTAGGGAATATTTTCTCCAGTTTGATCACCTTTACAGACTACACTCTAAAACATGGTGAGAGATTAGCGTCTGGAAAACTACCTTAAACAAGACTTGGTCCTGAGAGGGCTAAGAGTTAATCTAGCCCCATCTCATCAAAGTGAGGACACAGAATTTATAAAAATGTATAAAACATTACATCAATGTTCACGCACCCTAATGAACCAACTAATTGACTATGAAAATAGTAAATTAATCAAAATGAATACTGAATGATCCAAATATGAAGGTGTAAATGCCTGGTCTCCCATGACAGGCTTAACTAGAATTTAAGCTTTACCCATATACGTTTCCTCCTTACAAATACCGACTACTGTGATGCAGAGATAGATACCTAAGCCTGAGTGACCACAAAGATATAATGGTATGTATAACCATCAGCAGACTCAAGTTATTTTGATTGGGATATTGACAAGACAAATTGCTGCCTTGTTAGTTATTTATCTCAAATAATTAACTCACCCCTATCAAGAGAGGTTGATCACATGAGTTGATGGATGCTATCAGGCCCATACTGATTACTTAAGAGTGCTAAGTCCCCAAGTCCAGATGGGTTCGCTGATGCCTATTACAACAAATTTGTAGGATCTTGGTACATCACCTTATGGCCCTATTCAGCAAATTCCTAGAGTGGCCCAGATCCCACAATGTCCACAGCCAACATAGTACTGATTCTTATGAAGGGAAAGGACCCCACTACAGTAACTACGCTAGCTACTGCCCAATCTCACTTATTAAAACTGATATTAAACTTTATGCAAATATTCTGGCCTAACGGTTAAACACGTTTACAATGCTTTTTGTCCACCATGACCAGGTTAGGTTCATCCCTCACATGCCCCAGACAATATGAGAAGGACAGTAAATTTAATTCATAGAGCCTTCTTCCATAAGATGCTTTAACATACACCATCCATGCTTCTGTCTCTGGACGCAAGAAGGTTTTCCAACAGGCTGGATTGGGCCTATCTCTTTAAAGTGCTTCTAAACGTCCCCTTTTTTGGAAGTTTCAAGTGTGGTGTACGGTGGTGGCCAGGATTAAATGTTCTATTCTACTTTCTGTTGCAGTGTATATCGCTAACAGAACGAGCCTGGACTGTCCCCTCTCCCCTCTCTCATTTGCGCTTTTTATTGAGCCCGAGGCTTTCTCCATTAGGCTGAACCCCAATATTTTAGGTATCTCGATTTGGGATACTAATTACGAAATGTCCTTATTCGGGGTGATGTTCTGAGATGTTACCTTCTCTAAGCCTCTTACCTCCCTCCCAAAGCTATTTCAGACTCTCAATCAATTTGGTGCGATTTCTGGTTTTAAAATAAATCAAACTACATTGTTGGCCCTAAACATTATCTCTCAGAGAATCTAGTTAAATTTCGCAATATCAATTTTGATTTTTCTTGGCAAAAGGACTCCCTTATCTGGGGATTAATTGTACAAGGTCCTTTGATTCCCTGTATAAAGCTAACTATCCAAGATTAATGGGGCACTTGAAGGTCAATCTAGAAACATGGAACGACTATTGTTTCTCCTGGATTGGCAGAATAGCCTCGGTTAAAATGAACTTGCTGCCCAGGCTGATGTACTTGTTTTGTACTCTCCCCATCCCAGTGGCGAACCAAGACCTAAGGGATATACAGTAACATATAACATAACTAGATTTAAATGGAAAGGCAGAAGTCCTAGGACTAGGGCCAGATTCTCCAGTGGCCCTCTGCTACGGGGGGTTTAGCTGTCCTGAATTTACTTAAATATCTACAAGCATCTCAGCTGGCCCAGTTGCTTCTATAGAACTTTAACAGCTTGCCCAGCTTCCCTGACTTCCACCTATTTTTAAGACATATTTTATTCAAGATATCTCGACAAGAGCAAAGAGGCAAAAAAAGCCAAAAAGGTCGCGCACCACTTGAGAAAAAAGCAAAGAGGGTGAAAAATAAATAAATGAATTAATTGAGGACGAAAAATGGAGAAAATCACACTGACATGTTTCGCCTAAAAAGGCTTTATCAAAGTGTACTGTACACCAGGGATGGCACCCAGCAAGTGAAGACACACCATAGGAGAAGGAATACCTCATCTCTTTGCTAGTACTTGTTTATCTTGCTTATCTGGAATAAGTCTTAGCAATAGGAGGTTGTCCTTGGATATTGGGTCATTTATCTGCAAAATTGCATTTCTCTGATTGGGACTCTTTACACCTACACCAGACTTCCACACCTTGGCATGAACTGTATATAAAGGCTTGCTTAGGGTGCCTCCTGCTGTATCATCATTACTGCTTTATTAAGGAACCTTAGGATTTATATGTAATCCGTTTTGTTCCTTTCTTAGTACACCCCATATTCCTTGATTTCTTCCCTATTGGGACACCACTAAAGATATCTCGACAAAAGGTTGATATCCTTGATGCACCAGCTTCTTCTAAGCACATTGCCGGAGGTTAAATGCCCCTATATGTTAAAGTAGGAAGCTAAGTTGGGTGAATCTATATAGATGCAGGAGTGGCATAACATCTGTGAAAGCCGCTGCATCAAGCTCTATCAGTACGGTCATCAAGGAAAACACCTATAAGGTACTGTTCAGGTGGTACTTGACCCCTGTGCATATGCATGCCATTAGTACTATACAGTAGTACGAACTCTTCATTATTCTTACAGGGATTAAGACAGCATTGCTCTCTTTCATACTTGGTGGGCTTGCCTGGTGCTTGCCCCACTATGTCTTTACCCTTCCTAACTCCATGATAGTCTCTACTTTGGCCCGGATTCTTGGTTGGCCCTCCTGGGGAGGCCACCTCCCGGTCTGCCCAGATTCTCCTACAAATGAATATGACATATTTCTCTCACAGCTAGATTTTGGAAAAAGCAATCTGTACACCAGATTTAGATACCATAAAGAGAGTGTCTGACATATTAACAATGGAGAAAATAATGGCTTATTTGGGAGAAAAAGCAAAATGTACCTGAATCTGGAAGCCTTGGTTGACATGAAAGGGTAGGGCTGTGTTACGCCGGTGCTGCCCGCAGACCAGACCCGTCCCCTGAACTGAAGGGGGAAGTGGTAATACACACACCCGCAGCAAAGGGAGTGTGTCCGGAGTGTGGTATAAAGTGTTGCCAGGCCAGGTGTAGAAATGTAGACAATACTTGCCGGTACCAGTTGAAGAGATAGAGTGAAGAATGCCTTGCCGAGGTCAGGGAGTGGAGAGTGGAGGTAGGTTGTAGTCCAAGCCGTGTTCAAGGGATAACCAGAGTGTGCGTTGTCCAAGGAGTGCCGAGATCGAGAGCCAGAGGGGGTAGTCGTACGAGCCGCGTCAGAACCTGAGAAAACACTAAGAGAATCCAGAAGTACTTCCATACAGAGACTATGTCGAGCAAAGACTGAGAGCAGAGAGGAGCTAGATAAAGCAGGAAGGTCCAATTAGGAACGGAGGCGGGACAGGAAGAGCTACAGGGAGACACTGCAGATTGGTGCAGGCATAACAGGCCAGGTGAGTCTTGTTGGTAACCTGAGTATGCCCGTGCGGCGTGCGGGGGCGGAGCCTGAGGTCAGGAGGGAAAGGAAGAAGAGTGTGCAGAATGAGCGCTCTCCATAACGCGTGTACGCGCGTGGACCGCGCCAGAGGAGGATGCAGATGTGCGCGTGGGAGGCCGTGGGCGCGCCCGGCGCTGAGCAATCACCGAGGGGAGTGATCCCACGATGGCGGCAGGGGCGAGGAGCCGCGGAGACCGGTAAGGTAGGGTTGAGTTGTGTGTCCAGGGGCTCCCTGTGAGAAGAGAGTGCTCTGTGTGGGGAGCGCGGAGAACGCAGATTCCTGACAGGCTGCATATGATCCGAATCAGGCCCTGCTGTAGGAGTCCTTTCAGGTGGAGTGTGTGGAGCTTGGAGGATGCCCTAGACTTGGGGTGGGGTTTCGAACTACAGGAGTAGCCTTTCAACCTCCCCTTCTTTTTCCCATTGTCCTCCCCCTTTTGATTTCATGGGTCAATTTTAAGCATGTGTTGAAATCATACCATGATTTGTATATATTCGCTGTTTCTCTCCTCATTGTCTTTTTTCCCCCTTCTTATTTCTGTACCCCATAAAAATCTAATGTGCAAAGAAAGAAAATGAGCTTATAGCGCTATTGCAATAATTAATATAGTGTAAAATAAACACTAATAGAGTATAGCAAAGCCTCTTATAACTATAAGATAGGCAGCCAGGACAAATGAGATCAATACAAATTATACACAGAAAAAAGACAAAAAATTGTCCAGCGCCTAAAACAAGTCCAAAGTGTAAAGTGGATAAACCTGACCATATACAATGTCCTGTACTGTTGAACTAGGGGTCTTCAGATGGATCTTGAAGGTGGTCTAACAATATGTGGAGATCAATCATAGTGTATAACTATAAAACTGTTGATGGGACAAATATACGCCTGCTAAATCCTGCTTGTTGTAAGTAGGTTTTCAATTTTTCCCCATACCGGAACAGAGTTCTCACGTCATCACTTCCTGTGTATGATATAATTCATTTATATGTGTATTTTATTAAATTAGTCTATTTTTGGGTTCATCATTAGGTGTTGTTTAGTTCAGTGTTAGTGTAATTTGTTTTTTTAGTGTTTGTCTGTCTAGTCTGTATTGTACAGTATGTTTGTCCCATCAACAGTTTTATAGTTATACACTATATTTGGTCTCTGGTTTTATCTCCACATATTGTGAGACCACCTTCAAGATCCATCTGAAGACACCTAGTTCAATAGGACTGGACATTGTATATGGTCAGGTTTATCCACTTTACACTTTGGACTTGTTTTAGGCGCTGGACTATTTTTTGTCTTTTTTCCATAAAAATCTAAAATAAACAATTGAAAAGAAAATTACTGTGCTTGATATGAGTTTCATGGTAACATTCAGCATGACAGCTGAATAATAGAAGAAGTAATCTCCCTTGAATTTAATTAAACATTTGTCGACCTTTGTCTCATCATATACTTACTTATCAAACTATACAAATCCCACTAAGGATGTCTATAAATGGAAATCTTGTGACTTTGAAAAGCAAAAACGAGGCAAAAAACTGCACCTTCAAAGTGAGAGAGAAAGACTGAAGGGGGATGAGTAGAGGTAGGTGGGTGATAGATGACCGCCATGTTGAAAAGAGAGGACAAAAAAGCTGTACCGTGTGAGCCTCAAAGGAGGCAAAGGAAAGATAGAGGTATACTACTGCTGGCATTTCATTACTTCAATGCTCTGCCTAAATAGACCCTTATGCCTCAGACTCATTGATGCCCATTTGTCTTCTGGATGGTGCCCACGGAGGTTCCTGTCAGGGGAACCTCCATTCACCTGCTTAGTGTGTTGCCTCGACATGCACCTTCAAGGACATCTTCTGCAAGCCCCCTCTGGCAACACCCTGTCGGCGGCCGTGGTAGGACAGTTAAAATAAAGGTTAAGCCAGGCTCAGCTGTCCCTTTCATTACGGTCACTGCCCATGATCCAAAGGTCATTGTAAAGCTCTGGGACTGCCTACTGTATGTACACTGGCGACACACTTTATTCGAGCTCGGCTAGTCCCACGAATTCGGGTATACCCGGGTGTATTGAGGTTTGTGACTGTTTTCTGCCCGAGTGCATTGAGGTATTTTCCAAGCAGGGATTGAAGCATTTTATTCCTGCTGGCTGCAATACTGCACAGTATATATATATATACTGCATTACAATTCATGAATTTATGCCATCTGGTAGACACGCGAAGCATTGCAGCCTATTAAATCCTAATCATTATCATTTAACAGATCAGCCGTCCGTCAGCCAGGCATGAACCCAGGCTGGGAAGGCAAACGCAACGGGGCTTGTCAGAGGTGAGGAGCGGCACATTCCAGGTATCTGCCAGGTACATACTGGGTATTTGCTCGAATAAAGTGTGTCGGTGCAGTATGTCCAAAAATCATGTACACTGCACACTTTATTGTTATGTCCCACTTGCTCTGACTTCATGATCGGCAAATGGCCAGATCTGTAGCCACCCTCCCCCCCTTGCCTGTGATGGTCCCGTTCAGCCCTCCTGCCTCACTCTGATTGGTTGAGCATCCATTCAAAAGGAAGAGGGAAATCTATAAATGCTTGCCCGTAGCAGAATTTCACAGTTGCTCATGGGTAGTCTGGCTGCCTGGAAATATGAGCCGGCGGTGATTCAAGGACTTTGTAACTGCTGACAAGGCTTGATTTGCGGCAGGTGACCCGGGTAAACTAGCTTATGTAGCACCAGCACCTAGAGGCATAGGAACCCAGAGCTTGTTGTGTGTTTTTAACTGTGTCTTTGCTAGTAATGCTCCGTGGCTTTTTCCTTCATAAACCCTAGTTTGTTTAACCCCTTACTCTGCTTTGTGCTGTGATCCCTGTGTAAGTCGCCTGGTCTCCAGTGACCAGATATACTACCACTGGTACTGTAATATAGTACCGTACCTCTATGCTCTGTTTTTGTGGACTTACAGTATATATCTCAGATGTATGGATTCCCTGTTCTAGGACCTTAATTATTGAACTATAATTATTGTTGCTTATGATTCTGTTAACTTGCCCTACCACCTGGGATTCCCAGTGTTCCTGATGCTTGGGCACAAAAACCTAGGAGGAAAATGGATGGATGGATGGATATGGAGTTCATAATGCTTCCACGTTCTGTTACCATGGACACCTGATGTTCTTGACACATGGACTTCCGATCCTATGATTGAGATGACTTTAGACATTGATCCAATACCCAACGTTGAATGAACTGACCATATATTTTGCATTTGTTTAGATGTTTGTGCCCCTTCTGGACAGTTTAACATTTTGTTTCCCATTATTATTGCATTTATATGCTATTTCTGTCTAAATTGTGTACCATCTCACTGTGATTCTGAACCTTGGTTTTGGTTCTAGCTAAGCCTGATACTTCAGTGTTACTACTGTATGTGATCTTTTATCGTTATCTGTCTGAGCTTAACCAGTAGCTCTCTCATTACTATATGTATTGTTTCGTTTTATGTGCTGCCTCATACCTATTTTGCCACAGGTTCCCTTTTTCTTTTGTTTTTGATAAATTTGATAATTTTTGCATTATGTTTGCCTAGTTGCCTTATTACTGTTCAAGTTATCTGTTCTGTCGTTTGTTACATTAAACTTTTTTACTTAAACATTATATATTTTGAGTTGTAAAAAAGAGTGGATTCGTCAGATTGCCTTCGCAAGGCCTGGTTTGGTGGAAGAAGACCCGCCGTGAGCAGGGATGCTCGGAAGGCCTGTAGCAGGAGTGGCTGTTATTAATTATATTGGTTAGTAGGCAATGTTTGAGTGGTGAGCACTGTCGTATTTAGGGATGTGCTAGTTTCTACTGTCAATGTGGAGGAGAAAAGCCAAACTTAATAGTTCTATTGTATAGTAATTATCTTATAATGCTATGGCCTGCTTTGCTCCACGTTTGTGTTAGGTCGTGGGTGATGGTTTGGTGTACGATAGAGCGGAGGTATAAGAAGCATAGCTGTGTGTGCAAAAAGAGAAAATCGGCCATGAAATAGTGATTCACAGTGGAGTTCTGAATACATCCAAATAAAAAAAAAAAAAATTTGTTTATTAACATATTTTCTAACGTATTTAAAGATATCACAATTGTGGTACTGGTCACTGACAACTTCAATGCACTCCTGGCCTCTCTAACAGTAAAGATGCTAAAACTATGACATCAGAATCATTAAGAATCTGGTATGAATCGCATTAATGCAATGATGGAATGACGATATTCCAAATATATACAATTATAAGTAATACATTGACACAGATTGTACTATAGATCCATATTCAATGTCCCAAAGAAGGAGGCACATGCTGTACGTGACCATACTAGTCCAGCTAGGGAAGCACCTGCAACATTAGAATGTTGTCCCTTGAAACAAAGACGCAGAGTTATTGCAATTCATTTTTACAGGTGATTGGAGTCCCACCAAAGCCTTGTCTTAAGTCTTCTATGCCTGTAAAAAAAAAAAAAATAATAGGTTCCAGTTTATAATGCATAATAAAAGTTTAATGAAAATGGATTATTCAGGGGGAGCAGGATAGAGGGGAGATAATCTCCAGGGGGGAGCAGGTGGGAGGGGAGATAATCTCCAGGGGGGAGCGGGTGGGAGAGGAGATCCCTACCTGTAGGTGGCAGGTAGTTGGAAGAGAGATCAAGAGATGGGCTAAAAGGAGTGAGTTTTCGGGAAGCGTGCAGGGGCCTCTGTAACCCCCGCGCCCCCCACAGATAATCTCGGGCGCCTCCCGGTTTGCGCACCCGTGGGTTAGAGGAGGACAGCTCAGGTTCCTCACAGGAGGCAAGATCATTACTTTGTTATAGGGCCCGGCTAGGTGTCAGGAGATAATGCCATATATGTATATCCCAACCAGACGATGTACATATTTAACACACGCCATCTCCTGAGCACATGACAGCATTTATTCTTGGAGGCAGAGAAAACCTTTATATCTAAAACAGGGGCAGCCAACTCTAGTCCTTGAGAGCTACCAACAGGTCAGGTTTTCAGGATATCCCTGCTTCAGCACAGGTGGCTCAATCAGTGGCTCAGTCTACACCACCTGTGCTGAAGCAGTGATACCGTGAAATCCTGGCCAGTTGGTGGGCCTTGAAGACTGGAGTTGAGCACCCCTGATCTAAATGGTGAAAGTCATATTCATGGAACAGAAATAAACAGTTCCACAGTTTTTGATGCCAGTGCAAACTGAGGAAAGATAACTCTTTTCGTGCTTTGCAATATTAATACACGCCTTTCAATTCGCACTAATTGGGAAACAGCCTCACTTTGCATTAGTGATCATCAAGAATTACCAGTTAGTTATTGAAGCTACAAAATATATGTATGTTTACTTACGTCAATTTTAGCATTTTGCTTCATAGTATACTAGGTGAAATACTGAATACATGTAAATTGATCTAAAGAAAGATCACAAAGACACCACAGTGCAATGTTGGCCTATTATGTTTCACAAGGGGGGAAAGAATAACACACCCACTTCTTCCTGGATCCCGACCCAACCTATTTCTAAGAAGAAAGAAATCTTTAACACCCACAGACCTACTCGATAACCAAATATACAAGTCAATGTACTGACCCTTTCCTGGTAAAGTATTACTAAGAAACACATCTTTTTTCTGACCTACTTTATCCACTTCCTGTAATAAACCCTTTTTATTTTGCGACTCAGTGCACTCCACCTCTTTACAATCCAGAATCTTTACTTACATTTGAATTTTTTTTTGTCTTAACATATCATTCTGTTGGGTCCAGGACAGTTCTGTTCAACCCTTTTCACCTCCAGAAGGGTATGCAACACATTGCTTTGCCAGGATTTACTCCTAAATGGACGCATAATGTGCAATGAGGTTCTGACCCAGCTGTCGTTAATGCTAGTGCAGGGCACTTGGAAAATGCAGTGTTTCACACAAATGTTTTAAAGCAGCAATCCCCTCTACTCACTATTTGTTTACCATTGTAAACTCCCTTTACTGCTCTATTTAGGATGCCACCTGATTTAAATTCCATAGAGATATTATTTGCTGCAAATTTGCCCCCCATGGAAACTAAAATGGCCACTGCCATCCACATACATGAAAACAACAATGGTTGCCATGGTGACAGCTAGTGCCAGTGCAAAATTATATGAACAGGTTGTATTTGAAGAGAACAATTAAGAATGGGATCAGACACTATAAACTTACTGTTTATGTCATTACTTCCTTTTTGTTCCTTTTTGGGGTGGTTGGGGAATTGCTGCTTCTAACAAACTAAATACCTTAAATCAAGTTATATACTTACTTAAAATAATGTTTTCAGAGCTTATTCAGGACGGCTGGGAGTCAGTGACTTGTGGATGTGGAATGGGAGACTGTCACTCTGCGTGCTGCTGTGTTTGCTGAACTCAGCATGTGCCTTGGAAGAGCCTGTGCAGGTTCCTTATGGTATAGAAACTTTAATGTCAAACACCCTCACAACAGAAACTGCAGAAATATGAAATTAACACTTTTTAATGCTTAAGCAGCAGTTCCAACTTTCAAGCAAGTGGCCAATGTATGTAGCATTGTCTTAAAGCAGCACTCAGATTTGTATATATCGTGCGAATTGATTAAGACTAGAAGCCTATTGGATACATACATTGGATACATCATCCTCTCTAGAGGACTGAATTAAAGTCTTAACACTGGGATGTTTTCTTATGAATTGAATCCAAGAGTGGATATTAATCATTCAACCGTAACGTGTCTGCATTACACATATCTGCAATGTGAAGGGAGATGTCCTTAGTGGTTGGCAAACGATATTTCTGATAAAGCCATTACTAAGATTATTATTAAGATTGCACTGATATACTGTACTGCTTTGTTTCTCACCCCCACAAAGAGACTTTATTCGTGGAAATACAGCCAAGCTACGCTATACTAGGCTCAACGTGGCCCAGCAGCATGAATGTCCAGGGATACAAACTGCATTTCTTTGTAAGGCATATTCAGACCTTTAACTTGATATACTTTGTCATTTGTTTACTTATGATGTGCACCCTAGGCTGATGTGAGTTATACAGGATCCCTTGCCAGTATTTGCACTATGTATGTGGGCACCCGGTGAAGAAAACATTGCACTATATGGAGCGCGCTGATATGCCAACTAGGCTATTAAAATATTTACCTTAATTCATTGACAGCGTACCGCTATTTAGGATCCGCGGACGGGGCTAATGGAGATTATTTATTCACTGTTCGCCAGCACCCAACAGGTTAGGTTTTCAGGATATCCCAGCTTCAGCACAGGTGCCTCAATCAGAGGCTCAGTCAAAGATTGAGCCTCTGATTGAGCCACATGTGCTGAAGCAGGGACTGATTGAGGCACCTGATTGAGCCATCGGTGCTGAAGCAGGGATATCCTGAAAACCAGACCTGTGGAGGGCTTGAGGACTGCAGTTGAGCCCCCCAGATCCAGGATATGGACAAATATCCCAAATATGTTCTGTGAATTTTCACCAATTAAAAAATAGCCAAAGCATTGATCTCATGAGCAACATCATTCAATTTACTGGGGTTAGGACTGTGTTTTCTCCTGAGATATAATTGCACTAAGGTGTTTGTTTGCCGTCCTCTGGATCAATATGAATACATGTACAGTATGAGTGTCACTCGGTTACAAATTGGCAAAGGTGGGGTCCCTCAGGAAACCTTAAAATGGATGTATGTATTTTTGTGACAATCATTTGTGCCCATAAATAATAATTTCCAAAAATGTGATTAGCTTACCATTTATCTTTATCAAAATAGTGACTAATACAATTAATACAGCAACCACAGCGATGACTAGCAACATGAACATATGACTTCTTTTTTCAGCATTGCCACTTTCATCTGAAACAGAAAGATATGGTACACGTAAGTAAATAGTACACACACACACAATCATTTGGACCTACTGCACTCATACTTATACTAAGGCTCTTTGGTCAGAATTACAGTTACTCAGAGGGAAAACCCTAAAGGTTTTATTTTTTTTAAATACATTTTAACCGAGATTGGTTCTAGTTTTACACGTCAATAAATGATGTATTCATTTACGTGGCAACTATGACAGTAGAGAGAAAATGATTCTAACAAGTATGGTGTTAAAAAGAAGTGCAGGTTCAATGCAGTCCAAGTGCCTATTACCATCTGTGGCTGGGACTGATGAGGGATTACATGTTTTTCCCCTGTAAATCATGAAACAAAACATTTTAAAAGCTCTGCGATAGTTATGACCGTTGGCCACCACATGTCTAAATGTGATGCCTCAATGATGTACTGATACTAAAACTCTTGCTGTGGGAGAAGACCCTCCAGCTCATTATTACTGTAAGTGCAAAGCCCCAAATGTTCCCATAGATTGACACATTGTTAAGTAAATATAACTATAGATTCATTCGATTCCCAGAATATTGTGGCCTGCAGTCTTTAGTGATGTATTGTATTATAAACAGCAGAACGCCTATGAACAGACGCGCCCTCATGTTTCTGAGACAGAGAATCAGGGCAAAGAAAGTACCAGAACAGCACAGGGTTGGTGCCTCTACGTGGATAAATGGGTAAGAGGGCAGATGGGATGTATGTCAGGTGGCTGTGTTCTCTTTTTTTATTTTTTTATACACTAATTTAAAAAAAAATTAAATAAATAACAAACTTGTGGGCACCTGATATGGTGAAGGTCTCTGATGTTGCCTCTTGGAAGGCTTCATTCCAAAAAATGCAGGTGACGTTATTAGCTAATAAAGAGACCCTGAGCACGCTTGTGACATTAAACATCTGATCAGCAGTGACTGTGTAGCTGGTGTTGGCCACTACACTCAAGTTTTGTCTCTCATTCAGCCAGGTTACTTCCGCAGCCGGGTACCCTTCTGACTGGCACGTAATCTCTCGCAACCTCTGCCCCGAGGCTGTCATAATGTCTGTGACTCTCTTGTTTATTTTCTTGTAAGGCGCTAAAAGAAAACAAAGAAGAAGAAAAAACATTTTTATGGTATTGAATTGGTTTGATGTTCACTCACTGGCAGTGAGAGGTCAGTCAGTAACCACTCATTCCAGGTGATTCTCACGTAGTGGCAAACAGTATCACTGACTCGCACCCCAAAAAATCTTATGGGGATAATTTATTCAAATGTCCCTTGTGCAAAACTATTATATGCATGTACAGTATATATGTATATATTTAACCACCTTAAGTTTACACAGCCACTTACATACTTAGTAAAACATTATGGAGAACATAGCATGATATCAATCTATTATTGCACTAGTAAAAAGATGGCACAACCATTTTTTCATGCTCTTGTTACAGAGATAATTTTTCTTGTTGTAGGTGGGTTTCATTAACAAGTGCCTTGCTTGTGAGCCACTTTAGAGCTCACCTGGGAACTCCCCTATATATTAACTAGACAGCAAGACTTTATTACTAGGGTTTTATAACACTTTCCCCATGCCCACCAATTATTACATCATCTCTTCATCTTCGTCTTCTGAAAAATAGCAGGTACATTCATACACAGTACAAGAGTCAGTACAAAATCTTCCTTCAATTTATATGGACAAAATATAAAATGTTCTTGAAACAATCTGCTTTAAAGACCTTCTCTATTTTCTGTACCCCTTAGTATTTAAAAATCCATCAACATTAAGTTTAAAAAAGATCTCTATCTCTTGGACCTAGGCTTGGTCACTCCTGTCACTTCATCCTCAGCAACAAAGCCATGACCCATCATTTCCTTTACCTTTCTAAGGCTAAAGCATCTTCTCATGCTCTCTTATCTTAACAACAGTAGCTATCTAGTATCTGATATTCCAGCCTAATTGCTCTCTACCTTATAATTTACCATCTGTTTTCATAATATACAATGCTTTGAATCATGTCCATTTTTGGGGGGAGGGGGGAGGTCTGCCTGCTTTCTTCTCAAATCCCTCACCTGGTTTCCCATGAAACCCTGTGTAGATACCAGGTTCTTCTCCTCACTTCCAGGGCGTAGCATTCTATTATTTCTCTGCCTCACCTTATATCGTCTTCCTACATGGGTCCTATGCTTGGCTCAAGCCTGTCTTGTCTCTGTACCTCTTCTCATGCCTGAAACTGTGTTCGCTCGATTCTCCTTACCACTGGAACACGATTCCTCAAGCTGCTTCTCTCGCCATCATCAGCTGACCTTTTCAGGGCAGCGTTTCAGTAGATCAGTAAAATAAAGAGTACAATAATAGAAATAATAGAATACCAATGAGCAGTGTTCGACAAACCTATACATTTGCTCACCCCGGGCGAGTGGATTTAACCCCCGGGCGAGTAAATATTGGCCTAAGCAGCACACGTTTGGTACTAGGTGGCGAGTAGATTTTTTTGTGTGGCGAGTAGATTTTTTGGTGATTTGTGAACCACTGCCATTGAGCACTAAACTAATAGCATATATAGGCTATAACACTGATATGCTGACTAAAGAGCACTGTACTAAAACAGCTCCATAACGGAGACTGATGATGACATCACGTGCCACCCTACAATATTTACTGAGTAGGTGTAAATATAAATGAGAGGGGACTTTGGTGCATGTGTTATTTGATTTAATTCTTTTTTAAACACCGTTACATACACACTCAATATCATATGTTTTAAGTAATAACAATAAAGGTTATATTTTAATTAGTGGTGTGCATTTAAGTGAATTTTCTTTGGCGTACAATCACTTTGTACTCTTCATTTTACTGATTCACTTTTCCGTTCACAGTTTGCACCCATCTCACAATTATCGATTGAATATATTCATTTAAACATTTCAATTAGTATGGTTTAAGTTGATCACTCCTTACCCACCCTCTTTTTTTGTAGCATTTCAGTAGCTTTATAAGATGACTAGTCCCTACCCACTGCAGACAAGTTTAAGGATTTAAAACCAAAGCCAATTGCCTGGCGAGTCTTATGCAGTAGATGTAGATATAGTTGAGGTGCTACACACTCAGGTATATACTAATTGACATAGCAAACAAAGAAGGGGAAAGCCCCAAGATACCTCTAAACATGTGTGTTTACTAAAATATCGCTATGAATAATCAAGGGTGTGTAAATTACATTGAAAGTGATTAATATATAATATTTAATAGTAACTAGGATACAATGAATATACACTGTTAAATCATGGCTAAAAACAGGGGGGCGGAGGGAGAGGCAACTGTTAGGACCTTATAATAGCCTCAGCCTGTATTGATTTTGTTACATTATAACATCCTAATTGTCTCCCACCCCCACCCCTATTTTCATCCGTGAGTTAACAGTGTATATATTGTATCCTATTTTCTTTAAATGTTATATGTTAATCACTTTCGATATCTTTTACACAGCCTTGATTATTCATATTGATTCTTAGTGTGCACGCATTATTAGAGGTAGCTTGGGGATTTTCCCTTTTTCCCTTATTGTGTCCGGTTTAAGAATTTTTCTAATTATTCTTGGCGGGACCCAAAACTAACTGGACAGCCTTCTGCATTGTAAACCCTGGTAAATCAGCGCAAGGAAATTATCTCCAATCGCCGTTTCAATCTAATTGCTGTACAGTAATACAAAGTGTCACAGTGAATAATTAAATAGTTCATATTCCAACTTACAGGGACGCCTATGTCTTGGACATTGTAAAATGATTCTATTTCACTAGAGTCCCATGTGCTATACAGTATATACCACCCAGACACACCTTTAAATAACATGTAAAAAGACACCTGTGCACAAAAACGAGCAGACCTCAGATACCTGCTAACGTAATTAATTTGACTATACATTGCATATACAAATTAGCATTGTTCTCCTTTCCAGCAAAACCTATAGTTCGGGGCCTGGAGGGAAGTAACTCCACCTTTAGGTAAGACAGGCTCAATGCGAGTTATGTTATTTGACGCTAATGTGAAGCAGGGCTAACGTAACATGGGGTTAAGCCTATTTTAATGAGATACTGTACACATCGGCCGCTGTTTTTGCAGATAATTTGCTTTGTGGACATGCGTTAACCTCATGAAAAATAACGACCGTTAATAATTTTGATAACGGACCTTTATTAGCACTGGGTTAACAGACTTTTATGCATCCGGGCCTGAATACTACAACTTGTACACAATGCCACAGACTTCTGTCTTGTGTTTACTGGCCTTCATGAACATGCCTCATGATCTGGTATTCTTGTAGTGTGAGAAATCTGAGATCATAAGATTAACTGATTAGATATATGTTTTTATTTAGGCATGTATCATAGGGGGATTCCTAATATATGTCAAGCAATAGGGAAATTAGAAAATGCATCTAGATACTGTTAACAAACTGAAGTTCTACAATAATCCAAACAATAGTGCAGTCCCTGCACTCAAAATAGGTATACACAGCAAGCTAATGCCAATAGTTTTGAAAAAATGCAAAAGTGTATGTACAAGTAATAAATCATACACTGTTGGACACTATAAAAACAACAATAGCCATCAATCAAGTTGATATGAAGGTGATAAAGCGTACACTGTTACCTGTTATATACAACAATCGCCGTTAGTCCAGTTAGGCTATACACAGAAATGACTAGCACATAGAAAGCATATGTACAAGAGAGAGACTATGGAGGATGAACCTAATATATACAAACAAATCTACGTAAGTACCAGCACTCACTGTCTAATAGCTAAATGATGAAAACAGTTGTAATGCAGAATAAACATTTAATAATAAAACGAACCAGAAATAAATCAAATGTGTTTGCAGAAACCAGTATCACAAATGGGCATGTCACAAAGTGAGGGGTGGGGAGAAGGAAAAGGGGAAAAAACATGAAACACAAGGAATATACACAAAAAACGGAGAACGGAAAGTATGCTAGGGGGGCGACGTTTCGAGGGACTACCGCTTCATCTGGCCCATTCCCCCTGGTCCAAAAGGTCCCAGAGGTACTTCCCTAAGCCTCCCTTCCCCTATAACTGGTCAAATCAGACACCCCTAAATTTAACACTATCAGAGTGC